>NC_052617.1:14657544-14814920 GCF_016545825.1 Eucalyptus grandis | reverse complement strand
GAATCCCTCTCTGCACAACCGACCCACACAACTGACGCAGGCGACAAATATTTTTTGCAAATAAAAAAAGAGAATGTAATGAAAAGGCATTTGGGTAATCTAACATAGTGAAATCCCCATATCCATTTAATCTCTCTCACGCATTTTACTTGGATTTCTAATCGACCCATATAAAGCTAATTAGGTCTCGTGGTGGTGCTCGGCCTCGATTGACGGTGCCACGAGGATGGGTGGTCTCAACGTGATGTGACTCTGTGGGTTGGTGCTCGTGCGGCTCTTGGTGAATCCAAGTCAACAATTGAATCTCTCTCTCAGAAGCTTCATTGAGTTTGCCTCTGGCCAAAAAAGCACCCAAAGTACAAGTTTTCCCCCTACCATGGGGAATTTCTCATGCCACGGTGTCAAACAGATTGCTTGATCTAGTCTTTTTGTTTATCATTGTGGATATATGTTATGATGGTTATCTCTCAATGTTAGTGATTTCTTTTGGTTGGATTGTTTTTCTAGATGTCTGCAGGTTGTCACACAATTTATATTTTAACAGTGGATATAATTTGAGATTTCTTATGGCATAAACCTTAAAAAAGAATCGGGTCTTTTGAGTTGACACTATGGTCTTTAGAATAGTTTGCAATTTTGGGAATGTGGAAGTTCATTTGTTGCTTCTTTGTTCCTTGTACATGCGAGCAATGTAATACTCAGAATTAGAGTTGATTTTGAGGTCAAGGATGGAGGAGTGGAGAGTGAAGATTAGAGGATTTAAGGTGATTTGGCAAGCAGGTCAAGAAAATATTTACATCTCATGTAGATTGGGAGCATGTCAAGAAAATATTTGCATCTCCTGTAGATTAGGAGAGACTTGAAGATCTACGTAGCAATTCTTGTTTTTATATATATATATGTGTATGAAGCTCGAGATGTGATATGTATAGCCCCTGTCGCGACCTCCCCGAAGCGGGTTGGACCACCTAAGGGTTTGGTTAATGGATTGCTAAGCCTAGACTTAGCTCGAGCTCTCCCAAGCACATACCAATTCGCGACTTATGGTTTAAGTTATTAATATGCAAATGATTTTTATCACGGAGTCGCCACTAATCTATTTTTGGTGGGTCGATTAGAAACCCAAGTAAAGTAATAGGAGAATTACTTCACTCCTACGAACCAGAGATTAAATGAGTTCGGGGACTTGATTACACTAGATTTCTCTAACGCCCTTTCGGTACCTTTTCTTTTTTATTTCAAAAAATATTTTGCAGGCAGCTTGAATTGATTTTAATTTATCTTCCTAACATATAAGGTGATCATGCGGGTGCGCAAACCACCAATTTAACACTCAAGAAAGCGATGAATAAATTGCAGGACTTACCTCATACCAACGAAAAGCATCTGCAATGTTAGATTAGAATTCACATCGGCAGTCTAAATATGATTTCTAATTAACACGCAATTTCTTTATTTTTATTTTTTTCACTTATTTGACGAGAATCATGCTTTATGCGATGCATGCTACTAATCTAACATGAAATGATATTGACATAATAATATGGCCTAAACTATATGATGCAA
Source organism: Eucalyptus grandis (assembly GCF_016545825.1). Taxonomy (NCBI): domain Eukaryota; kingdom Viridiplantae; phylum Streptophyta; class Magnoliopsida; order Myrtales; family Myrtaceae; genus Eucalyptus; species Eucalyptus grandis. Next base: position 14,813,354 of record NC_052617.1, on the reverse strand, counting down.
ATGCGATGTTTTTTGTATTTTCTTAATAAGCATGCAATCTATCCTAGAGAATAAAATTAATCCTAAGAAAATTCTTTTTGGTATTTTTTCATGAAATTCGAAATGAAAATTGTCCAATAATTAAATGTGCAATCTAAATTAACCAAATGACCTATTTCTAATGATGAGCAATTTCTAATTAAATGAACCTAGTGATAATCACTAAATGCGTGCATTTCATGAACCTAATTCTACGACATGTGCATGATTTTTTTTATAATGAAAATTCGTAATTAAAATTGGTAAAAATCTAACTAAAGCGAGACATTGTCTATTTTAAGTTAGGATTAGACTAATCCAACTCCTATCTCAACTTAGAAAATTATCTCATCATGCAATTTATTTCAAAAGATATTATCTAACCTAGCTATCATCTAAACATGCATTTTAAAAAAACTATACATTTTATCATGTAATTTTATCTAGGAAAATCAATTCTAATCTACATGAAATGCAAATGCAATTTTTTTTTGTATTTTTGGGCTTCGTGGGGGCTTGAGGGAGTGGCGATGGCGGAACTCGAGATGCGACGGGGCGGGCTCTGCGAGATATTTGAAAGAGGGCCTCGTGCAGGCTGAGGAATGTCTCCCGGGACAGCGGGGCGTCGTGCCGGAGGCGCGGAGGCGTCGTGCCGGATGCGATCGGCGGGCTATTGGGAAGGAGAGATTTTTAGAGAGAGAGAGACTTCGTGCGGCTTGATGGAGAAGAGAGAGGGCACTTCAAATTCGAAGGGCAGGAAGAAAGAAAAGGACGCAGCGATTAATGAAGAGGGAGAAGGAGAAGGCAAAAATTTTGCTAAAAAAGCGGGACCCAGGCTCCGGTGACACGTTTCGCATCCTGATTGGGCAGGCGCACGGTGACGTGGAGCGCTCGGCGCACCTAATATTTTCTCGAAGTAGACGGGTCATGGACACCGCCTACCACTCCGAGATAGGCGGAACAAACAATTTGTTTTATTTTATTTTATTTTTTTTGTCATTTTCAAATCTATGTACCCTTTTAAATTCCTATTCATCTGTATGAGTACTTACGGATATAAGTTCTTTATTCGTCGCCCAATTATTATTATTTTTTGGTAATACCTTTTGGAAATGGGACTTAATTGTGGTAATTTTGACCCCTTGAAACATTTAGGATCATGAAGAAATCTAATGGATTTCCAACGTCAACATAGAATAATCATTCTCATGAAGGTTGCTGATAGTTAATATCGGACTCAGGAGTCTGACTTTCCCAGCCATCTTCTAGCCAGATACATCAGTTTCGTAATGAAGCTAATCGAAAATGAGAGCGGGACTTTACGAATAATAGGAGGATAAAGGAGATCCAGCTTCTTTATGGCCATGCTAAGAGATTGATTCTCGCTCTGTTCGTGCCGGGGTGACAGCAACCATCGGACGCTCAAAATTCTCGACGTGATTCTTGATCCGAACCCCAAGCTCGCTAAAGAGCAAGTAAATGGTAATCTCAAGCTGTGATGGAAATGTTCAGTGTCAAGGCGGACAAATGCTGCATTGGTGACCGGCACAGCAGAAGAAATCCTCTTCGTCTTGCGGCTGTGGAAAGCCAGTCCGGCGTTCTGAGGAGCTGGTTCGAGAGGCTGAGGGCAGCACGTTGATGGGGTTGTTTAACGGGGATTTTCATAGCGTGAAGCAAAATAACTTGAAAAGGCTTTGAAGCTTTTCACGGAGGCTCCGGGAGATCATGACACGAACAATTTCGGTCGTAGCATATTGTACTGAACTTTTCTCAAAGAAAGGCACCAATCATACTTTTTGGGACGCTCTTAGCCCAAACCATAAAGAGAAACAGATAAAGACAGCAGATTTTAGACTTGGGGTAGGGATAAATTTGGCCAATCATTTGCCCTTCCAAAAATATCTATCTTTTTATTGGCTTTTATCCTTTTACATGTCTAAATATTTGCAGAATTGATATGTCGTCCTAAGCATGAAGTTAAAAACTCCATCTCAAGTCTCATCTAGACTTCGGAATCCTTGGATTTAAAACACTTAGGTTGCGTTTGGCAACCAAGATGAAATTCAGGATAAGATCAAATTTATCATATCTTGTATTTAATGCCTACTCAAAACAGGATAAAGCAGGACATGAGGGAAAAATAGACTAGATAAAATTATCACATGGGGGAGGTAGAATAAAGGTAAATAAAATTACTAGCTTCCATAATTAGAAAGTTATTTTTCTCAAATTATGGACTTTTTAAATTAACAAAATTAAAATTATATCTCAATATAAATAATATTTGAATTCTAATGTAAGAAATTTAAAATAACCAAAAATAATAATTTAGTTATTTTAATTTAATCTTATTTTTATTTATATATTCGAATTTAATTATATTTTATAAAATAATTTCAATATGTAAATATATATATATATATTTATATTTATTATATATTTTAGGTATATTAGTACAGTTTACTATTTAATAAAATTTTATTAGAGAACGAGACGGGAGGGGAAAAATAAAAAATAAATTAATTGATAAAAGAGATGAAAATAAAATAAAGCAAGAGTGTCATGAGAGATAGTTATTTTTATCACATGACAAATTTTTAAATTAAAAGAATTAAAATAAAGCAAAAGTGTCATGAGAAATAGTTATTTTTCTCGCATGACAAATTTTTTAAATTAACAAAATTACAATAATATATCAATATAAATAATATTTGGATTCTAATATAAGAAATTCAAAATAACAAAAAAAAAAAATTAATTATTTCAATATAATCTTATTTTTATTTGTATATATTTGAATTTAATTATATTTATATATAAGTTCAATATATAAATTTAAATATATATTTATATCTATATTTTAGGTATTTTAGTATTTTAGTTTTATTAGTACAATCTAATGTTTAATAAAATTTTATTAGAGAATGACGGGAGGGGAAGAAAAAAATTAAAAAAAAAAAAGATCTAATAAAAGAAAGGAAAATAAAATAAACTAAGCAAGAGCATCGCAAGAGATTTTTACTATCCCCTGTTCATAAAAATTTTGGTTCATTTTTACTAATACGCAGTTTATGCTAAATAATGTATATAATATGATGTGAATATATCCGACTTTATTGTTGTAATCACCAAGCAGTGGATATGATATATCAAAGTCCTATGAATTTCATATTCTACCTATCCAATCATATCACGATTAAAAATCCGAGCGACCAAATGTAACCTTAGAGAGTACTATCAAATATAAAGTAGGAAAAAGTTATTGTACCAATTAGGGGTATTAGGCATGCGAAAACCGATATATTAAAATAAGAATGCATTCGATTGCCTACCCCATAATGCCCCATAAGATAGGGACAAGCGTGGGAGGCCTCGTGGAAAACAAATTGCCATTCCTTGGTGAGGTAACCCTTCGACCGCATCAAGGATCCAAGGAAGCCCCTAATTGAAGGTTTTTCTTGAAAAGACTGCATATTCCATTCTTTACCTTTGGTCCTCCATTTACTAATTATTTGGAAATACTTTCTATTTGAGTATCAAATATAACAAATAAAAAAAAAACAACTATTATTAGTCTTGGTGCATATGATTGTCGTCAAATTGCGTGACCCTTGTAAGTCACTATGAAGTTAAAATTTGTATTATGACAAGAAAAGGTTATAAAAGTCCTTGACATATAACATATAATAATGTACGGCAAGATCAATATTAGGAATTTGTTTGATGGCGGATATAATTCGTGGAAGGTTTTAGTTCCAGGAAAGATATGCAAAATAAATTTAAGAATTATGAGAAAATAGCAATAAAAGATGCTGAGAAAGGTTTAGAAAATTAGAACGTACCACAAACTTTGAATATAGAATAGATGACCCGATTAAGGTCGTTGGAAAAAACAATCTTGGTGATCGGAAATGATGAACTTTTCCATAATTTCCAAAAGCGATGTTGAAATAAACAAAAGGAAGGTGAATCCGAATTTTGTTTTCAATTGGTTATTCTATAGGGTAAAAAAAGGAAAGTATGAATGACCCAGAAAATCATTATACTACTTACATTGTGGCATATGGGAAACCCCAAAGATCAATAATTTTCCTGCGGTAGAATTAAAAAAATTAGGAGAGGACACTAAAGTAATCACCATAAAAGGTGAGTGGCAAGAAAAGAGAATGGAGTAAACCTGCCTGCTATTTGAAAAGAAGGGAATGCAGGAAGAGAACAAAGATAAATATAGTAAACTATACTTGGGAGTCACTGGGTAAACAACCCAGCAGAATGGAAACAAAACAGTAGGGAGAGAATTACCAAAAATCTAGTTCTTAATGCTGGTCAGCCTGTTTTATCGACCTTAGTTTCGGCACGTACTTTATGATGAGATGTAAAAATGAACATTTTATGGCATGCTATTTCAAAAACCGAATCAGGCTCTAGATATTTTCGACCATTTAAGTGATGCAATAAAAGTGCATTGAGAATATACGCATCCGACATAATTTTATTATTGTTATATTACATATGGCAGCAATGTGTTATTGTGTTATTTGATTTGTACTCATTGTTAGCCTACACGTGACAAGAATATGAGATATGAACATTCGTACAGAGCGATTCTGTTTTGGGATGATAATCATGACCGATATAATTTTTGAGGCATAACCATAACCGATACAGTTTTCAAGCTTTATCACCTAGCAAAGTGGGACCCTAGGGTTCTCGATATAGCAATTGATTTTTAGTTTATGCCAAATATTATCGATTTATACTGGCATTCATATGGAAATTAATGTTGCACCTAGTTATTGATTGCTTGTTCGTTGTGAGATATCTTTCTTAATTTGCATTATTCTTAGCTCGATCCGATAGAAGTGGTATTAGTCACTTGCTGAGCCATATTGCTTGCCCCTTTTTAACTTCTCTAGATTGTGAGGCTGAGGATTCATGAACGTTGCAGTGCAAATGAGAGTATATTGGAATTATTTGAAGATGATTTTTGTAGTAATTTTGAAATGATATTAGAAACTTGTCAATAGTTTTTGTTCGAGGATTTTGTCTTTATAATTATCGGTTCATGACACTTTGGAACATAGTGTGAGTATTCTCCAAGAAGAGTTATATTTAATAATAATTTCATATGTGCTAGGTGTGAATTTACAGAGTACACCATCCTTTACTTTGTGAGGGACAGCAGTGTCATTCCCTTGTATCCTAATATAGATTGAGGCGTGACAGTTGTGGCATAACAAAAGTTATTATGGTATCCCACTTGAGCAAGAAGCACGAGCCACTTGGAGGTCGATTATAAAGACACTAAAAATGATACCACTTAACATTCTCCATATCATTATTTACACAATATATTTGGCATATCTCAATTTACAATGTAGGAGGTTGATAAGTATGAGGTGATAACCCTCATCACATTGTTTCGCCCCCATCTCTACTATTGAAAGTAAAAAAGAGCTAGAGATATATTAATGGCCGAGTTGAGTGCTCATAATATTTATGTGATTTGAAAATAGTTATATTATTTGTTCAATCATTTTATAAGTAATATAAATAATTATTTTTTTAAATTACTATTTTTACAAATCGGAATCCATCATTGGAAAAAGCTAAAAGCATCACTTAAATGACACGTGGTGAAATTGGAGAGAGTTGACGGGAACTCCCACCCTACACGGTCAACAAATTTGAAGGCAGCGGCCTCACCGACCAAACCCAACCCTTGCCCTGTCAACTGGAAGGGAGGGTGACTTTAGAAGCACTACCAATGGCCGTGACTAAGGCTAGCGTGATTGGCTGATTGCCAAGTTTGCTCATGGCAGCGGCGTCATTAAATCACAGTGACTATGAGCAGCAAGTGATGACATTGTTTGAATCCGACAGTAGCTCAATTTGTTCTTTTGCTCTCTTTTTCATCTTCTCCTCGCTGCAAATAAGGGTTTGGTTATGGTGCCTAGGGCAAAATGTCAAAAGCCATCCGTTCATTTTCATCATAATACAACAAAGCATCTTGAATTACAACATCTCAATATTAATTACACGAAATAACTACATTTATAATCACATTTGACACATTTATTAACGTGTTATGCAACACGATGCTAAACATGAATTTTCACACATTCAATTACCCTTCTCACCTAATTTGAACTTTGATTTAGTGAGAAGGGCATTTCATCTTTGATACGATTACTAGTTATGCAAATTTGACACGTCACACATTTATCAACAATGTTATGCAGCATGATGACACACGATTTAAATATAAAATTTCACAAACATAGTTACACTTATTGATCAATATGATCTTCAATTAGCACGAAAGGGTATATTTATGTCTAATGTATGGATTAATGTTCATGAGTATCAATCCAATTCTAATTCTACTCCGGGTGTGTTAAAAACACCGTGGGAAAGCTTTTATGGAAAATGTAAAGAATTTTGGGTGAGAGCGTTGTTCCTGCAAATAGCGTTTGATCAAGTGTAATTTAAAAAAATTACTTTGACTTCAATACCATTTGAAAAACACTATACTTTGTGAAGGAACTTTGCTAATTTTTTTCTATTCTCAAACATTTTTGGCGAAACTTAGCCCTTTGGTGAGCCAAATCAGCCAGCAGTCAAATGTAGCCGCCACCGATGCAAGAGTGGCTTGTTGGCAACCAAATCTAGCCTTGTCGGTGGTCCATTGGTGGCCTAAATGGGGCGATGTGGATTGGGGTGTAGACATTTTCGAAATTATAAACGATTAGAGAAGTTAAAGTTGGAAAAAAATATATATATATATATATATATATATATATATATATATATATCGGTAATACTCTAAACTCAAAGCACTTGTAGGATTTTGGATATGCAACAAAATTCCCCAAAGAAATTTGTCAACGGTACTTGCATTTATCTCAGGTCATTTCTTAAAGCCCAATGGGCTTTGAGAAGGTGGTTTCCCAGGCCCACCCTTCGCCGTCAAACGACACGTGGCGAAATTGGAGGGGAGAGTTGTGGGGACTCCCCGCCCAACCCGGTCGACAAATTTGAAGGCGCGGCCTCGCCGACCAAGTCCAACCCACCCACCTCCCGTTCCCTTTCCACGCTTGACTAAGGCGTTGCTGCTCCGCAAATGCCCTCTCCCTCTTCCCTTATTTACCCGAATGCCACCCGGTCGTCGCCGTAATTTCGGCGACTCCACGAGGGCCGTCGAGTCCAAATGGGGGAGAATTTGGGAATCGTCATCATGGTAGTGTAGCGCAGGTGCAGGTACGGAAGCGAAGGAAGCCAAGCTTCTCTGTAACTCTCTCTCTCTCTCTCTCTCTCTCTCTCTCTGTGTCTAGCGCGTTTTCGCGTCCTCGCCTCTTTGGGCGATCGCCTCCTTTGACTTCGTCGCGATGGAGAAGAAGGACGATCCGACATTTTCGGGAAACTGCTCGATTCTCGTGCTCTTCTGACTCGCGACGCGTGAGGGAATTTTTGCTCGGATTCTGTCGCAGACGGTCCCGGCATTCGTGATTGCGGTGGTTGGGTAGGTGGTTCGCCGATTCCCCTGCGCCCGTCGATCCCCGAACTGGGTCGGAATTCCCTCTTGATCGACTGCAATTCGGGCGTCTTTTGATTGCGCTGCTGCTTCCGATTGCTTAACTTCATGCCTTTTTTTTGAAATTTTCCCTTATTTTATTTACTTGTGGAAAGGAAAATGGTGAAAAAATTACAATAATGACAAAAAAAAAATCCTAGAGAAAGAAAAAGTGTGTGAAACAAAAGAGAGAGAGGGTTGTCCAAGCATGGCGAGGGCCAGCAATCCTCACCAACTAAGGTGAACCGACAATGTTGTCACCAATTGAGTTGAACCTTTTTTTTTTTTTTTTTTTGGCTAAAGAAAGAAGGGCAAATACCACAAAAGTCTCACATTAGGTCAATTGTGACGTAAATACTCCGAATTTTTTTTTGGTAAAAACCAAATTTTTCATACTTCACAAGGTTCTAAACTTATTCATTATAACACAATAACTCTCAATTTTTTTTGTCAAGAAAAGAAACTTGAACCTATATTATTTATTTCAGTCTTATCCAAGGTATATTTATCACGTTAGTATAAGCTTGGAATTTGATATGTTATAAAAATTTTTAGGTATTTATGTCACAATTGGCAAATTTAAGATTTTTTTTTTATGATTTTAACCTAAAAAAGAATTGGACCCGATTAACTATGGTCTTCGGAATAGTTTGAAATTTTGGGAACGTGGAAGTTCATTTGCTGCTTCTTTGTTCCTTGTACCCACAGGCAATACCCACAGGCAATGGAAGACTTATAGAATTAGAGTTAATTTTGAGGTCAAGGATGGAAGATCAGAGAATGAAGATCAGGATTTAAGGTGATTTGAAAATTAGGTCAAGAGAATATTTGCATCTCATGTAGATTGGGAGGGACTTGAAGATCTTCATGGCCATTTTGTTGGAGTTCTTACTTGATTTATGCAGCTCGCATTTTTGAAGATCTACGCGCAAAGTCACTTTGGGCGAGGGTTGTTGAGGGGTCCATGCAAGCTGGTGTCATCGCCGTCGATAGCCATACCGTTGCCTATACTCTTTTTTCTCTATCTATATATGTGTAAACGCACAGGCATTTTAATGTTCAATGATAGAGGTATGCTATCTGAACAATGGATATCCATCCATGAGCAGCTATTATTGTCAATGTTTTAAATTTGACTATATGAGTCACAATCAATTGAATGGCTAAAGGGGCTCACAATCCCCACTCTTGCCGATTCGGTGAAAGTTCAATTTTACCACTTCGTCTTACCTTGGTTGTTGCGACCCATTTATCCATTTAATTTGACCATATGAGTCTCAATCAATTGATTGGCTAAAGGAGGTTCACAAGCCAATTCGTCTTGCTGATTCGGCAAGACGAATCGGCAAATTGAACTTTCGCGGAATCGGCAGGAGAGCCATTCGATTGAAGTCCGCCCTATAAATGCCAGTGAGTCGCGACGCTCCGCTTGTCAATATTGTCTGTCCTTTTGGTCTACCCACGAAAGGAAAGACTAGAGAAAGACGCAGATTTAAGGAGGCTTTGTGTAAACGAGGATGCGCGCTCGTGTTGCTCCTACCCTCGTCTGCCCTCATCGACGTCCCAGCTCCAGCCCGTGAGCGACGACGACGGCACTGCCCCCCACTCCCAACGCCTGCTCCTCACCGCCGCCGCCTTCTTTCTTCGGACGAGCTGCTTTGCTATCCAAGCCGCGACGACCACCTCCAACAGCACTGCCCTCTCCTCCCACCGAACCCATCCGTCGTCATTCCTCTCGACAAAAAAAAAAAAAAAAAATGCTCCCTCAAATTTGGGATTCTGAAGCTGAGAGCCTCTTCTGTGCTGCATTTCTTTTCTAGGCCTTGATTTCTTTTGTTCTCTTTTTTCGCTTCGCCCAGCCCAGCGGGAGGCCGTCGTGTCCATCGCCGAACCTAACGAGCTGCCGCTCCTTCCCACACCTCCAACTACCGGAGACGACGCGGTTGCTCTCTGTCCCAAGCCGCTGCTGTTGCATCATGATATCGAGCCTGTTTTCGTTCGGTCGGCGTCCCTCGTGGCCGTCTTGCATCGCTACCCCCGGCCGAAAGTCACTACCGAGACGAGATGAGAAGAGCCATGTCACAAACCGCCGCGTGCATCTCTCGAACCACCACCGTGGCCATCCTTTGACAGGAAGGACCGTACCGGTCATCCGTCTAGCGATTCCGATGAAGTCCATCCTGTGAATTTAGGTAAAATCTCGTTCGAATTTGTTTGTGTTTTCGCATGTGATTTTGCACTCTGAGCAGAAATCCCCTTCGCTAAATCAATTTGCACACGCCTTCAGCTGCTGGATGATCTTTTTTCTTCTTCTTTTTCGTGTCTGTGTACGGACCGCTTACCATTAACATACAATATATTCCCGTGGATCTCCGTCTTCATTGGAATATCGGTCATCTATGTGTGCTATGCTGTGGAAGCATTCCAAAAACCTCTGCTCACTTCCTAGCCAGGCCTCGCCACACCAAGTTACCAACCCTTTTTTCTCTTATGGGGGGAGAGAGAGAGGTCTGGAAGTCCCAGATATGGCACACTCAAAGGCCAGAGCATCAGAAATTCAGTACGATGTGTTTTTGAGTTTTAGTGGGACCGATACTCGTTTTGACTTCACAGGCTTCCTCAATAGAGCCTTGAATAATGCCGGAATCCGCGTATTCATGGACAAAGATGCAATCAAGGTGGGTGATAAGATTGGTGAGACAATTTTACAAGCTATTGACAACTCCCAAATCTACATACCCATCATCTCTCAAACTTATCTTGATCGCAAATGGTGTCTCGTTGAGCTTGAACGCATGATGAACAATGTATCTCAGTCAAAAGGTAGAAGAAAGATTTTCCCCATCTTTTATAAAGTGAAACTTGGGGATGTTAAACATTGACTCCACGCCTGAAGAATCTTTCCTCAGTAGAACACTCGAGGCATTCAAAGAGGCTCTTGGAAAGGTTGGTAAAATCAAGGGATGGAAGGTCAAGAAGCGACAAAGGTAAAACTACCTTTAAGATGCCTGCCTAATTCTTTTTCTTTTTCTTCTTTTTTTTTTTTTGTTGTTTTAGGCGATAAAACATTGCCCTATCAAATCATTTATTTTCTCCTTTTTAAATGCAAAATTTTGAAAACTACCTCCAACTGCAAGTGCTGCTCCTATTGAACTTTACATCATCTACTTGAGACATCTTTCCTAATATTTCAGTCAGCGGGAATTTGTCATGGGTTTTGGGGTTTTTCAATTTGTCATCACCAAATTGCAATGTTCAATGGATGACCTTGAATTTGTCTACATTTTCTCAGTTCCCAATTCTCCCTATTACGAGTGCTGAAAATCTTTTCCAGGCTTAGCTATAGATGCCGAAATTGATTGGGCATTATGTGGTAGTCACTTGGTAATTTTAGCGGTCGTGTAAACCACCACCTATAGAAAAACACATTCGATGAACTGAATTATACTAAATTAGCCTATACTTGTTATTCAGTGTATTTAGATATCCTTTGTAACCACGTGTGATGCATGGGTATGAATTAAATCTAATGAACTAATGAAAGTGCTTTTGTGTATGGTAGCCAAGTAGAAATTGTTGATTCGGTCGTTCAAAAGGTTTTGGAGGAGTTGGGTAGAAAAGATGAGTTACTAGCGCATGACAAAATTTTTGGAACAGAAATTGATTTTTGGTCAGAAATTGATTTCTCAATTTCTATTTCAGAAATTGATTTCTCAATTTCTATTTCAGAAATTGAGAAGTTAAAAGTTTTAATTTCTGATTTCTTTTTCAAATCTATTTCTGGAATAAAAATCTATTCCAGAAATAGAAAAATCAAATTGCGTTACCAAACGGATTTCTGTTCCAAGGGAACAAAGAAATAGAGAAAGTATACATTTATCATGCGCACCCTAAGTATCGATTGAGCTTGATGACTTGACACAATCACTTAAAAGACTCTTTGAATCGCGCGGAGAGGGTATGATATCTTCTTCTTCGTCAATATACAATAGACATGCATGATGCTATAATTTGGTAAAACAAATTGCAAGAAGTTAAATACTATTTTGAATTTTATGCGGACAAAATTAGAATTTTTAATCAATTAGTGTTCCTTCAACGTGTTCTTTTTAATTTGAAATGTTGTTTCCAATATATTAAATAAGCACACAAATGTAAGTATCATGAATTGTAAGTTTGAAATTTATTTCTTGCTGTATAATTCATTGTTGGACATTATATTGAGAAAGTATTGGGTGGTCTGGGAGCGCCATATCAACGTGGTCCTCGACCACTCACATGGCGCCATGTGGACAAGTGGCCCCCTTGTTGTTTTCTGCATTTTTTCTCTCTTTCTCCTCTCCGTAGCTTCTTCCTATCCTTTCCTAGCCTACGCACGTCGATTCTCCCCCTAGCCTGCACATTCTCGCAATGCATTTATTACGGCATCAAAGAAAGAAAGAGAAGTAGACGGTTTTCGTTCCTCTCCAGCAGCTGCAAACCCCATTTCTCTCTGTACTCGTTACTGCTTCGCCGTACGTCAAGCGGCCATAACCCCTGCCGTCGCCGACAAACCACACTACGGCCGCCCCTGCACTGGCGCTCACTCGCTTCTCTCTTCTCTCTTCGTGCTCGTTGCTATTCCGACGTTCGTTCTGGCATTCGTGAAGTGGCCGTTTCCCTACCTAAGCCGACGAAGGAGGTGCCCTGCTCCGATGCTTACTCTCGAAGTCTCTTCTCTCACTGCGCTCGTTGCTGCTCTAGCGTTCGTGGAGCGGCCATTCCCCACTGTTGTCGACGAAGCATGCGCCCCTGCTTCCGCGCTCACTTGCTTTCCGCGCTCGTTGCTGCTCCGTCATTTGTCGAGCAGCTGTTCCCTTAAATGCGGTCGCCAACAAAGCACATTAAGGTCGTAATAATTGTGCTTCGTCGACCGACTGGAGGAGGAGGGAGGGCCGTTTCTTCTTGAGGCGAAGGGAGGAGAGCAGATTAGGCCGTGGTGGGGTGGGAGCGGAGCTAGAGGCACATGTCCTACCACTGCATGCTGCGAAGTCGGTCAGCGATTGGGCTCGGTGACTACGCATTGCTCTCACGACTCAAGCCCCAAGGGGAGGTCGTCGACTGGTCGAACTCCGTCATTCAAGGTGCGTTTGGGGCTTTCTTTTCTTCCTTGTCTTCATCGCTATGTTCAATAGGATGAAGGTTTTCCATGGGCACGGTTGGTGTTCTCTGGTGTTGGGCTCTTCTGTGAAGTTCTGCACTGTTCTTTTTCTGTTGTTACGGCTAGAATTTTAACGTCTGTTTAATTGCTGTTATTGATAGGATCTATTGCAACTTATGCAAAACTGTACCCGACGGTGAAGCCTTACGAATATGGGTTTCGGGTTTAGAGTTTTCTTGCTGACATATCCTCGTGTAATGGTGTCCGGATATAGGACAAGGGAATTTATACATACAGCTGTTGCCTGCTTCTTCCTCATTGCACTAGGTGCTGGTGTTGGCCTGGCAGTAAATGTTTGCATTTTTCCCATCTGGGCTGGCGAGGACTTGCATAAGCTAGTGGTTAAGAACTTCATGGGGGTTGCAACATCTTTGGAAGGTTCACCCTTGGTTTATAATTTTGTTTTCTAAAGATTTCTAAAAATTCTCTGATTAGTTATTTTGTCTATTCTATTTTGCTGCAGACGCTGTCCACCTCGGATCATACGTCCGTGGTGTCCTTGAACCTGTTCGTGGCGCTCCACCTTGCTTGCATTGTGATCGGTCATCTCTTGGAAGAGAACCGGTGGATGAATGAGTCCATTACTACTCTGATGATCGTGAGTCCTCCGTCTCTTGCTCTGTTTCTTCCTGCAGAGTTGAGCTTGGATGTGGTACTAGTGGACTTGTTGTAGCCCAATTATATTCTTTGCCTGCGCAGATTTGAGTTTAGGGTCGTATCTTGAAAAATTGAGCTTCTGGCTTGCACCTTGCGTGTTGGCGTTACTTGTACATGTGCAAACATTTCTTTTGGTCTTGTGCCAGAGGCTGATGGCTTTGGTTTAATTCAAGTAGGTTGTTAGTAATTAGTTTCGAATTTTTGCAGGGATTATGTACCAGTATCGTTATTTTACTGACCACGGGAATGAAAAGCTCCTTGGTTTATAATTTTGTTTTCTAAAGATTTCTAAAAATTCTCTGATTAGTTATTTTGTCTATTCTATTTTGCTGCAGACGCTGTCCACCTCGGATCATACGTCCGTGGTGTCCTTGAACCTGTTCGTGGCGCTCCTCCTTGCTTGCATTGTGATCGGTCATCTCTTGGAAGAGAACCGGTGGATGAATGAGTCCATTACTACTCTGATGATCGTGAGTCCTCCGTCTCTTGCTCAGTTTCTTCCTGCAGAGTTGAGCTTGGATGTGGTACTAGTGGACTTGTTGTAGCCCAATTATATTCTTTGCCTGCGCAGATTTGAGTTTAGGGTCGTATCTTGAAAAATTGAGCTTCTGGCTTGCACCTTGCGTGTTGGCGTTACTTGTACATGTGCAAACATTTCTTTTGGTCTTGTGCCAGAGGCTGAAGGCTTTTGGTTTTAATTCAAGTAGGTTGTTAGTAATTAGTTTCGAATTTTTTTGCAGGGATTATGTACCGGTATCGTTATTTTACTGACCACGGGAATGAAAAGCTCCCATCTCTTAGTGTTTAGTGAAGAACTCTTCTTCATATATCTTCTGCCACCTATCATATTCAATGCGGGGTAAGTTAATTTCCAATTGGAGTGGTGAAGAACTTTTCTCAGATCATCTTACACAGTAGCATTTAGGCGTCATTCTTTTACGTGGTAACTTTTAGGCATCATTTGTTGCTACATGTTTGTTTTTTCGAATTTGTCTTCAGATACAAGTAACTCCACTGACTGAGATTGGGTTGGATTTTTCCATAATTGTAAGAGTTCCTCGAACTGTAAACAGGCTTCGAAAGAATTCTGACATGGGCTTTATAAACTGTGAGGATAGACTATATAGATGGACAGAACACTGATCATCGAAGGTTTGAATAATTTGATAGTCAGCAAAATGTCCATGTATATTAATCTGTTATACTTTACAAAATATAGAGTTGGTGACAAGTTGTATAATTTAATTTTGTCTCATCTTTGAACTTTACAGGAAGGTTGCCTATATCTTCTAGGGTTGAAAGTGTTTTGACATTTTCTATGGGATTTATCTCCTTTCTATTTTCTAATCTCTGTTGAGTGAATAAATAATTTCTTAATAGGCTTCTGATATGGAGTTTTAATAAGTTATTTATTGGTGCTAATCATCCTTTTCAGGTTTCAGGTGAAAAAGAAGCAATTCTTTAGAAACTTTATGACCATCATGCTATTTGGCGCTATCGGTACCTTAGTTTGGTGCACTAGTATTTCACTAGGTAAGTCAAAGGATTTTACTTCCATTTTTGGCTCGCCATGTCAAAGGATGATTGTGTATATTGCTTCTTATATTCTTCAATGCCTTGAAGATCTATTCCACTGATCTTTTTCCTCAAAAGAAAATCCAAGCAGCATTTTGAACTGTTTCAGGGTTCAATTCCGTGTTTAGGTCTTTGAATTACCGGTGATCAGTCTGATGTTAGGTCTTTTTGGTTCTAATTTTCTGTGCCGTAATTTGCAATTCCTGATGTATGAATGATATTGATATGGAATGCTACGGATTCAACAAAATGGCATAAACCGTTAGTCTGATTGAGCACCATTGTTGATTAACATGCTATGAGAAAAAAAGTGGTGCTCATATTCAACTATGCTGAACAGAGGCCCTGAAGTTTTTTATGCAACCAGTTGACTAACTTTTAAAAGATATTTTCGAGAGGCTGTATGTAATTTAGTTTTTTCTCTTATTAATATATAAGCATTCATGAATATAAGAACTTGCTAAAGGATTGAGAATTTTTATCAGAGGTGTCGGACTATTGTCATGCGCTGATGTATCGTTGTTATGAAGCAGATTAAGACAAGTAGACATGTGAGATCGATGCCTAGGCTTAGATAGTTCAATAGATTCGTTATTACAATTGTTAAGATATTGGAGTAGATGTTACCGACTTCTATGTCCGTCAAAAGCTGGGTGACTTTGCATTGCCTTGATTGTCTGCATGTCTATCTTCCATTTGCAGGCTCCAGCTGAGCGAAGAGAGGTCTTTCGCAATGAGTTGCAGCGGGTGGGTACTCGAGAGAAAGTCAGGTACTCGAGAGAGGTCTTTGAGACTGGACTGTTGAGAAGCCTTTCGACATCAAAGTGGACTGCTGGTGTCTGATGGCGGTTTATCTGAGTTAACGAAGCCAGGGTACTTGAGAGAAAGTTAGTCATGACTGGATCGGAGAAACGATCCCTGCTGGACCTAAATTTAATATGAAAATGCAAGAAACGATAAATGAATCAGGAGCTTATCACAATGGCCTATGACCATCAAGATGTTGAAATATACTAAATTTTCTTATGTATTCTATTTTTGCCGCTGTATTGCTTCCAGAATTGGCCGAGCAATAGTGTAGTTCTTATTTCCTTGTATTCGGGTGTACTGCTTCCCACAGAATATCTAACTCGTTTCACATCCGTGCAGGATACATCATAATAAAACATTTGAGTCGCGGATAGGCTTATTGGAACTAAAGCAGAATACAGAAAAAACATAAGGTAGGCAATTTTCCTGTAAAGGAGTATTACTGACAGGTCGAAAGGCGGCCTTGTCAGGGGATCTAAACAAGCAGGCGATAGGTTGGCACTGCTAACAAGTGATTAGCTCTTGGAACTGATAAGTCGAACCTTTCGCTCATGTTGATATTGCTCGGCACCATGCCCTCGAGTAGTTCTCACTTGAAGCAATGCATTAATTGAGCCAGAACAAGCTTCACTTGTTTCAAGCCTAACTGAATTCTGGGGCACCCTTTTCGTCCTGAACCGAAAGGAAGCAGCTTGAAATGTGCCTTTTCACATCTATTCCATTGTTGGTGAATCTCTTGGGTACAAAGTCTTCGGCATTTTCTGATCACACACTAAAAGATAGGTGCAAAAGCAATAATCGTGTTGCTTGAAGCATGTGCAATTACCCACGAAAACCACATGTTTTCATCAAATTAGGATTTTTAACACATCATCCTATATACTCAATGAACTGCTCAACATAAAACCATATGCCTTCTTCATTATCATTCCACTATCGAGCTTCCCAAACATGGAATACAGAAGAATTTTAACAAGCATAAAAAATGACCATGTTGCTATCTTTCGCCTCCTAACGAATTTTTGTGTGATCATGCATTGTCTCCGCCTTCAGAATCGTTCAATTCATTCATCTTAGGATGTTGAAAAGAATTAGATGACTCATGTACAAAGGAATAAATATAATTTGAGAAAAATGCACAATTTTCTAAACAATGGACATGCATAAATATTATCTCAAAAAATGCAAGTCAACAAAAGTGAGACGACTAGTACCTGACTCAAAATATTTCCATGGGATCTATTATGATACCCCAACATCAATTGATAAGAAAGCATTATCAATAAGCATTAAAATAGTTCACTAAAGATGAAACAATACTGCAATATTAAATGATTTTCATAATAGGTACCGACTAGTGAATGGGGAATATCCATTCATAATCTTTAAGCGGCATGATTTATGATTGTTGCATCTATATAAAAAAATGACCTCATTAATATAATGTAATAAAATGCTTTCATGGGACATTAAATTTCAACCAAAAATGAAATTAGTAACCCAAACTACTATATACACGATTAGTGAGCACGGGGAAAAGGCTTCCAAATCATGGGTTACATGTGCAAGATGAGCAGTTTCAAGTTGCAAGCAAAGAACAAAAAGGTTTTTAATATGTGCTTTTACAAGGAAAATAAAATTTCTTTCATTTTTTGAGAAAGCAAATATCTTTCACATAGTATAAGTTTAGAATTACCTCTAATTCAGCCATCGAATAACCTTATATTGCGAATTTACGAGCGCAAAGGCTTTACTTGATCAAAAGGGATCTAAGGGGTGTTTAGTTGGGCATTCCCAAGGGGCTTGGGGGAAATTTTGGGTGTTTGGTAAGGGCTTTTGAATGCCCATTTGCGAAAATGTGGGCATTTTAAATGCCGAAAGCCGAATGCCGAGGGGGGAACCAGCTTTGAGCATTGGGCATTCCGGAGATGCGATTTTACTGTTCACCGCGTCCTTGTTCATCGTCTCCTTCGCCGTTCGCCTTCTTCTTCGCCGTTTGTCTTCTTCTTTGCCAAAGGCGGCGAGCCGTGATCGGCCGCCGAGAAGCCTCGCCTAAGGTCGCACAACCTCGGGCGAGGTGGCTGAGGTCGGGCGACCTCGGGCGGCGTCGCTAGTCGGCGAGCCGGGCGACCAGTGAGGCCGGATCAGGCGCCGGACGACCAAATCGGCCTCCGCGACCTCCGGCGGCCAGATCTGGCCGTCAGGCATGCTTGGCCGCCGGAATTTGATTTCGAGACTTAAAAAAAAATAAAAAATAACAAAAGCTAATTAAAAATGTAAATTTTCCAAAGCGGTGTTTATGCTAAGTTGCATTTCAATGCTAAAATTTACCAAATGGTCTAACATTTCGAAAGCCTCTTTCCCTCAAAGATATTTGCATTCTCCCAGTGGCATTTCCCCAAAACCGAACCAAACGGGCCCTAATGGGTAGAAGCAAAATAACACGAAATGAGTTCAATGACTATAGGCATAAAACATCAAAGCATGACATCACTTAACCATTAAAATAGAATTCATGGAAACATATATACAAAAATAGAATGGCTAATAGATTGCACTAAAGGAAAAGATAAATCTTTGTCACATTCACGATCATCTTAAGTCTTTGCATATGAGTTTCAGAAGCAAGTTTAGTGCTATCTTCAATCTGAATATGATGCATCAACTTCTATATCGGCACAACTCGTCACAAAATAATCTCAACTTCAAATCCGGGATCTTCCCAAAGTTGAACCAGAACAGATTGAAATTGGCTGGACCATCATTCCCATTCTCCCGTGGACGTCGGTTCTTCCGCCGTCGAGGCATTGCCGAACCGAAACAGAAGGAACGGACTGGGACCGGACTTCTTGATTTTTGAGGATTATCTACATCGATTGGTGTGGCATATGAGCAAATGAAAGCAGCCCACGTGGAACACATGTTATCTGCTTACCCATTGTTGGACACCGGGCGTTTTGGGTGGGAAGACAGAAAAAGTAAGTCGATGAAAAGCCCGGCAAGCCACCATCAAAGCAATAGAAGGCGCCTATCCCCAATTGCCGTTCATGGGACCCGATTCAACTTTGGCAAAGCCGCCGCGACTCCAATCAGAAGCGTTAAGAACCTAAGATGTTTGATTCACTTTAATATTACCCAAAAGCTTTGCTAACCTAGAAGACTTCATTATAAAACCTAACTTGAATACGAGGAATTAAATAGTCAATCTTCACTAGATTAATTTTCCTGCGGTATCTGTGCGTAAACGGTCATTTCTTAATGAAAAAAACTAAAATTATTATGACCTACAGCGATACAAGGCCTGAGATTTCTACTACCAAGGACCAAACCTACCAAACAATATCAAGTCAATCATTGGCTCAATTTTAAGAGGCTGCGGCAAA
Source organism: Eucalyptus grandis (assembly GCF_016545825.1). Classification (NCBI taxonomy): domain Eukaryota; kingdom Viridiplantae; phylum Streptophyta; class Magnoliopsida; order Myrtales; family Myrtaceae; genus Eucalyptus; species Eucalyptus grandis. Next base: position 14,794,138 of record NC_052617.1, on the reverse strand, counting down.
TTTAGTTTGTGTTTAGGGAGGCCGTCATGTTAATTGACTTAGAAATCTCACGATGAAGAGGGATCAAACTACTATGAATAATACTAATTGTTGAAGGCCATCGCTGTGAAAGTCAGTAGCAGCTACTTTTTGAGCGTATTTTTCGGAGTATCTCTTTCAAAGTTCAACACCTACGGCAACACCAATTGTATCGGTACAAGCAATTAACTCCCTTGAGGTTAGGTAGTGAGTACGCAACTTTTCTGTTGAACCCCTACAAACAAATTTTGCATCGCGAAAGCCCTAAACGCATCTTGAACGACGAAGTTTAGCCAGTCAACGACCTCTCTCTGGGACTTGAGTCTTGAGAGCAACGTGTAATCACCGAGCCCAGTCATCGATCAGCTCCGCAACGTGCAGTGGTAGGATATGTGCCTCACGCTCTGCTCTCCACAAAACCACAGCCAAATCTCTGTCCTTATTCCTCCGCCTTCAGAAGAAATGGCCCTTCCTCCTCCTCCGGTCGCTTGACAAACGCCAAAGTAGTGCGGAAAGAGAAGCAAGTGAGCACCGTAGTAGGGGCCCTTGCTTCACTAGCGCCCGGCAGGGGAACGGCCGCTTGACGAATTTCGAACGAATGCTGGAGCAGCAAGGAGCGCGCAAAGAGAAGCAAGCGAGCGCCGGAGTAAGGGTGGCCGTAATGTGGTTTGTTAACGTCGATGGGGAACGGCCGCTTGACGAATGCAGAACAAACGCAGGAGTAGCAATGAGAGAGAAGAGAGAAGCGAGTGGCACCCGAGCGGGCCGCTCGTAATATAGGTTGTCGGCAACAGCGGGGAACGACCACTTGTCGCACGGCAGAGCAACGACGAGCGTAAAGAGATTTTGGGATTCAAAATTTTGAAACCTCCGTTGGGTGAAAGAATTCGCAATTGCTGGAGAGTAACCATGCGGAGGCTTTGCTTCTCTTTCCTTCGTTTGAAGAGGAAAGAGAAAAGCCCCTATGCCAAGCATAATAAATGCATTGTAGATGAGAGAGAATGTGCAGGCTGTGCAGGCTAGGGGAGAATCGACGTGAGCAGGCTAGGAGAGGGTTAGAAGAAGCTACGGAGAGGAGAAAGAGAAAAAATGCAGAAGACAGCCCACTTTTCCACATGGCACCGTGTGAGTGGTTAGGAACCACGCTGACATGGCGTTCCCGAACCACCCAATATTTTCTCCATTATGCGATAATTGTTTTTTTAATATATATACTTCTTATGTCATGCTATTTAGCAATAATAGCCCTCTTGAACGTTCACATTGTTGCCTAATAGCCTGCAAATTTCGTAAGTGGTATAGCTTACCCCCTACCTTCACTAGCTTTTCAGTCTACTCCTAGCTTCTCCGTCATACTCTAGTTCCATTTTAGAAATTTTTCCCACCAAAAAATGCGATTTATCTGCCCAATTGCCCTACAAATAGAGACTGACATTTTAAATATTCACATGGCTTAAGTTGACGGTTTTTCGGATAGCGTATGAAATTTTACTTACCATACCACCTTGACTACAGTTTTCGTTGTTAGATACAAAACAATCTTAGTAGCGACACTTGTCTAGATGTGGATAAAGCCTTATATGAAGCACGTAGATGTGGTGGTTCATGTGTGCGAATAGGAATTAGTCAAGCTAAATGTTATCACTATACTATTTAAAAGAGGAATTTTCTTTTTCTAAACTCTATTGACCCTGTTTCTCGAGTATTTGCAGCAATATAAAGAAAATGTTTCACAAGCGGCCTATTCTATACTTGATTAGATGATTAGAAGATTAGCATTATTTTAATTTTGTAGTGCTTAAAACTAATGTGGAATTTTAACGTGGTCAAGTGCAGCAGGATATTGGAGGGAGAGAGAGGAGTGAAAGCGAGAGGGAGGATTCGAAGCAGAAGAAGTATGGAGTTGATACGCGTGAAGAGAAAGACGAAGTACGTGAAGCGAGGGGACGAGGGGAGGGGAGGTCTGGAAATACGAGAAGTGCGTGCGGGAGGATTGGAGTAGAGAAACGAGCGTAGGCAAAGAAAGGGAGGAGGTTCGGAAATACAAGAAGGGCATCTTTGGAGGAGCGGAGGAGGAGGAGGAGGACGGGGAGGAATCTAGGCAAAGGACGGGAGGAGGAGTCGTGGTCCGTGGAAGAGAGAGTAGGCAGAGAAAGGGAGGAGGACGGGAAGTCGATAATCACTAGTGTCAAAAGGCCCGCGCCGGCTCGGCCCGTTTCGACCTAAAATTCCCTAAATTTTAGGGTCGGGCCAAACATTTTATCCTCCCCCATCATTTTCATCATCTCCCATCGTCGAATCCCGTTTACGAAACCCGAGCCGCGATTGGCCCCCCGCCACGACGATCGCCTCGAGCGGAAAGGTCGAAGCTTCGTCACCCGGATCTCTGTTCCCCCGTTTCTTGAGAATCGGCATGGCGACGCCGGATGTCGTGCGAGCCCGGATGAGCTGCTCACCGCAATCTCCCATCGGCGACGCTCCTCGTGCGGGTGAGGCCCCTCTGAGCTTTGCGTGGATCTTTCTCGTGTCGGATCCGTTCGAGATGTGGGAAGACTCGGCTCTTTAGAAAGACATTTTGCTGATGGTTTGTCTCTCTTTGTTCTGTTTGATATCCCCACCAGGCGAGAATCCCAAGTCTCGGGGGCTGTCGATCGAAGTGTTGACACCTAAATTTTGCCTAATCATTTAGTAATTAATTGCATAAAAATTTAGGGATTAATCTTTAACCCTAAGAAAAAAATAGTAAAATTGCATTTCATGTAGTCGCATTTGCATCGATACTAAAAACGCGACAAGACGCAGCGGCTCGCAGTCGATTACATGCACGAAGGAGGGTCTCTCCATTGGTCTGAACATGCGAAAGAGCTAAAGTCAAAAAGAGGAAGGAAGTTCTTGCACGTCCGTTGTCTCTCCCTCATTAATGCATGCGTATGCATGCACAAATTATGCGAACGAGAGGAATCCTCAGAGAAGCAAAATGAGCCCATGATATATTATATAATATGCTCTCTCTCAAGTGTGGGTTGTCAGGAGAAGCAACAAGAAGTTGAGAAAATATTGGGTGGTCCGGGACCACCACGTCAGCGTGGTCCCGGACCACTCACGCTGGCGCCACGTGGAAGCTTGTCCCCCTTGTTGTCTTCTACATTTTTCTTTTATTTTTTCTCTCGCTAGCCTTCACTAGCCTTGACGACGAGCTATGCTGGGCCCACCCGAAACCTTTCCCTCTCGGGAAATTTGAAAAATTCCGCGCTCTCTCTCTCTCCTCCCAAGAAAATAATAGCCGATCCTTCTCTCTTACAAACTCTCCCTCTCCATTTTTTCGTTCGACTCTTGCCCGGTTGCTCTGCCCTCTGCTTCTTCTCCGATCGGACGACGGAGCTACCGTCCGACGAATCACGCCACCGCCGCCGCTTCCGCATCCGCCTCGTCGGCCGCCGCTGCATCTGAGCTACAGCTAAAATTTATGAAGTGAAATGACAAATATATATATATATATATATATATATATATATATATATATCTCCATGAAGTGTAGGTTACACTGAAAAAGTGAATGGTCTTTCCTCCCCCTTCCCTTCAGGAGACAAACTGAAAATGGTCCGATTTAAGTCTAGCATTTGAATTTGAATGATTGGAAACACGCTAGGAAAGCCAGAGCAAAGAGAAATCAATGTTTCCTGTAACCAAGAGCAAGTTTACTCTTCACGTAATCTCTACCCTGAATACAAGTCTAAGTGACAACAAACCCTCTTAACTTCTGCGACTTTCAGTAAACTTGCCAAAGAGTTATCCACTTTGTTTATTTGAGAGTTAGCATAAGGCTTTACAGGGGCAAGATTGGTGCTACTCCACATTATCTGTGCAGACTTATTGCTACATGATCAAGTGACTTCCTGAAAATTTGCCTCAACCAAAGAGTAACATTACATGCCTATTTAGTAGACCCAGTGGAATATTCCATTCTGAAAACAATCAAAAAGTTCAGTCAAAATAGTCACAGGCACAAGGTGGATACGGTTTAGAATTTAATGCCTTTCATATACATTAGCAAGATGCCCACAAATATACAGATGTCAATACAACAAGGTATTGTTAATACCATATCACCCTTCCGCTGAAGCAACAGGATCAAATAAAGGTTTCAAGAAGTCAAAGCAAGCTGGAAAAAAAAATGGAACTTTACCAATTTCACATGCCTTAATAAAGAGTCAAAAAGTTGATTTGATATCACTGGTGCTACCTCAGCAGGCCTACCTGGCCTCACAACTGGAGAGCATATAGGGGGCATATGAAACTCAACCGCTGAAAATAATACAAAGTCACGTGCCAGAGTTGAAGAAACATTAGAAAAAGAAAAGTGATTGACTGGTCAATGGCTGCTTACCTATACTGCCTTCATCAGGCGAATCGACAGAAGGAGTCATGACTTCCATTTTTATAGCAGCCAACATTGTCTGTGGAAAATATGATTGCGCATGTTTTAATTAAATGTACTTGCAAAAGAGCAAACCCTATAAACTTCACAAGAATAACGATTAATGACCACCTTAAATGATTCAAACGCGTGCAAAAAGTTAAACATCAAAACAAATAAAATGGAAGAGATAGAAACTATATGTTGGTTCAGCTACAAGTATATACATATGCAACTACTTTGAACATGCTGAAGTGCAGGAGTGCGTTGGCATATGCATCACATCTACACAAGAGACTGAAAAGGGGAAAAACTCACGGTGGAACCAATCTTTGCCAGTGCAGACCCATCAGAGGATGCAACAGCCCCTGCATTATCAATGCTAAGCAATGACAGGAGGAATACAACTTGCGTGGGCTTGATGAAGGAGGAAAAAACAAATCACCAGATAAACAAAAAGCTAAACGAACTGACTGAGGGACACAATAGTATCTCTGGCTTTTTCCAGGGTTTTAGCATCGGGCATATGGATTCAGAGACATGCCGCTCATAGTAGTGAACGGGGAAGAGGCGTCTGAAAGCATCGACCTCCATCTCCAACGACCAATCTCCGGCAGCATTCGGCGCCCCCCATTTCTATGGCTATCTACAGATAGTGATTTCCAGCAACGAGAACGGAGATTAAAACTGTGAATTAAAAAGAGCCCATTAAGGGTAATCCCACATATATTGCAAACTCTAAACAAAAATTTGAATTTTACTGATAAAAAAACTAAAATTTGTCCCGACCCACGAGCAAGGTGACAACGACCATCTGGTTTTCTTAAGAAACAACGGTTTTTTTTTCCCTCTGGGCAGCAATTATTCAAGCACACTAGACATATACAGGTGAAAAGCTTCGACGAAGAACTCAGAAGATAATAATGCAATCTCTCAGCACTGCGTACGGTTCAAGAGCAATAAAAACAGGTGGAGATCGTGCACGAGTAAAAGAGTAAAGATGGAGTCTTTCAGAAGAAGCACCAATCTCCGAAGTAACCCGGCTGTTACCTGTAAGCTCGAAGCCCAGCTCCGATGCCTATAGCCACAGAGAAAGGGAGAGAGAGACGTTAGGTTAAGAGCAAGAGCGAGGTCGGCGCGAACAGGGTAAAGAGGCCTCCAGAACAAGAAGACGGCCAAATTCTCTTCTTCTTTTTTTTTTTTCTTTTTTTTCAGAGTAGAAGCCGCAAACAATAGTAAGGCAAAATTTCACGTAAAAGCATGTAGTTGATTATTTTAAATAAGGGAAAAAGCCACGACCGATTAGGGATATATGTGAACGTATGGGCCTTATTTTTAAGAGAAGAAGGGAGCCCTTATTTGAACAAATGGGAGTATTTTCGACTTTTATTTGAAATTTTTCCCGATATGAACTTTTACAAAACATATTCATCAAATTGAAAAGAAAAATTCAACCATAAAAAAGATAGTGCTTTCGTGTCATACACATGTGGACCAAAATGGTGGCGTGGCCGTATTTTTGTTGATTAATTTAATTACTGATGTGGAAAGGAAAGGGTGGAAAAATTTACAATAAGGAAAACTTCCAAGAAATTCATATTCTTCCCTAAAAATAGAAATTTTCAACTAAGGAAAACGATAATTTCAGTTCAAAGGTAGGGAGTGAGAGTAGGAAGCAAAAGCAGGAGCTTCCGTCTCCTCTTCCTTCTCTCTTGCCTCAAATCTCGTAACACAGATTCTCTGTCTCTTTCTCTCGCACCAGAGAAAGCAAGTATTACGGAGCGATCCTAGGTAGATTCTTCCCCCAAATTCGGTACGTCCCTTTCTCTCTCTCTCTCTCTCTACCTTCCCTCCCCTCTCTTCTCCATTTGAAATCTCTCGGATTCGCATGCCTTTCGCCCCCGATTCGGTTCTCATCCTCCCAACCCGTTCTTCGATCTCTTCCCTTTCTTCCCCCCAATCTTCCATTTCTCTTCCCCGATCGATCCGCATTGCATCCCGTCGTGTCGCGTCTGATCGTGCGTGTCTTCTTTCATGGAACGTGAACCCCGTCGCCGAAGTTAGGGCCCGTTTGGTTCAGCTTTCAAAAATGACTTTAGAAAAATGTTAATACGTAAAGAGGTTTCCGAAATGCTATACCGTTTTTAATTTTTTTAGCCTGAAAATTAAACCCAATGTAGATTGGCCGGCGGTTGGACAGGACCGCCAGATCTGGCCGCGGGACCGCCAGATCTGGCCAGATCTGGCCGCCGGACCGCCAGATCGCCGTCGGACCGCCAGATCTGGCCGTCTGAGGCCTGAGGTCGCGACCCAGGCCGATCTAAATCGGGATTCTTTTTCGCCGGGAGGCCGTCGGGTCCATCGCCGATCCTAACGAGCTGCCGCTCCTTCCCACACCTCCAGCTACCGGAGACGACGAGCCTGCTCTCTGCTCCGAGCCGACGGTGCTTGCGATCCTTCCTCGTGACGACGAAACCACTCTCTGTTTTCGCAGGTTCGCTCGGGGTCCCTTACGGCTTCGTCTTGCATCGCCACCGGCAGCCCAAAGTCACTACCGAGACGAGACGAGCCGAGCCGTGTCACAAATCGTCGGCCGAATCACCACCGCGTGCACCTTGCCGAACCGTCACCGCAGCCATGCTTTGCCAGTGAGCACCTTACCGGTCATCCGTCGAGGCGATTCCGATGAAGTCCAAATTTGGCACTTTTATCCTGTGAAGTTAGGTGAAATCTCGTCCGAATTTATTCGTATTTTTGCATGTGATTTTTCGCTCTGAGCAGAATTCCACTTCGATGATCTTTCTTCTTCTTCTTTTTTTCGTGTCTGTGTAACATACAGTATACCCCCTAGGATCTCGGTCTTCATTGGATTATCGGTCATCTGTGTGTGCTCTGCTGCGGAAGCATTCCGAAAACCTCACCACACCAAGTTACAACCTTTTTCTCTTTGAGAGAGACAGGGAGGTCTGGAAGTAATACACTTCCTAAATATGGCCAGAGCATCAGAAGGTGGGTACGATGTGTTCCTGAGTTTCAGCGGAAATGATACTCGTCATGACTTCGTGCGCTTGCTCCGTGACGCCTTGGTAGGAGCCAAGCTCCGTGTATTCTTGGATGAATCTGAAATCAAGGTGGGTGATGAGATTGCTAAGAAAATCCTACAAGCTATCGATGATTCCAAAATCTACATACCCATCATCTCTGAAACTTATCCTGACAGCAAATGGTGTCTTATTGAGCTTGCACACATGATGAACGATGTGTCTCAGGCAGAGAGTAGTAAAAGGATTTTCCCCATCTTTTATAAACTGAAACCTGCAGAAGTTGAAGCTCGGACTCCACGCCCGCAGAATCCTTCCTCTGAAGTCGAACTTAGGGCGTTCAAAGAGGCTCTTGCAAAAGTTGGTGGAATCAAGGGATGGAAGGTCGAGGAGCTACATAGGTAAAACTACATTTAAGATGCCTGCCTAATCTTCTGCTGTTTGTTTTTGTTTTAGGGTTTAAAACATTGCCCTATCAAATCATTTCTTTTCTTCTTCTTTTTTAAATGGAAAATTTTGAAAACTACCTCCAACTACAAGTGCTGCTCCTATAGAACTTTACATCCTCTACTTGAGACATCTACCCTAAAATTTCAGTTGTTATAGGCACTGCTGGCGCTGGGAATTTGTTGTGGGTTTTGGGGTTATATAATTTGTCATCACCAAATTGCAGTGTTCAATGGATGACCTTGAATTTGTCTACATTTTTCCCTATTACGAGTGCTGAAAATCTTTTCCAGGCCTAGCTATAGATGCCGAAATTTGGCTTGGCCACCATGTGGTAGCCACTTGGTAATTTCAGCCTTCGTGTAGACCACCACCATATAGAAAAACGCATCCGGTGAATTGAATTCTACTAAATTAGCCTATACTGATTATTCAGTGTATTCAGATATCGTTTGTAACCATGTGCCATTTGTGGGTATGAATTAAATCTAGTCAACTAATGAAAGTGCTTTTGTGGGCAGCAGCCCAAGAACTACTATCGAGTCGGTCGTCCAAAAGGTTTCGGACGAGCTGCACAAAAACGTGCATCACAGACTGGGTATCCGAATGAGCTTCATGACTTGACACCGTTGGTTGAAGGCCCTTTGAATCAGGCAATAGAGGTACAATTTCTCTTCTTTATCAATATACAATAGACGTGCATGAATGCATGGATTTGAAATTTGATTTGTTTAGATCTCGGCTTGATGCTATAATTTGGTAAAACTGGACAAATTACAAGAAGTAAATGCTATTCTGAAATTTACGCGTAAGTAAATATATTTTCTGATCAATTAGTGTTCCTTCAACATGTTCTTTTTAATTGGAAATGTCGTTTACCTATAGATTAAGTAAGTACACAAATGCAAGTCTCATAAACTGTAATTTTTAAATTCATTTCTTGCTGTATAATTCATTGTTGGACACTATGTGATGTGATGATATTTTTTTTTTTTTTTTAAATTACAGTTTATGTTCCTTCAAAGAAGACCCTGCGGTGTTTTTTTTTTTTAATAGAAATAATTCTATCGACCCCAATTTTTGTGTAACTGTAGGAGTATAAACAATATGTTCCACAAGCGACCTAAAATCTGTTCTTGATTAGGTGATTAGTGAGAAAAGATTAGCATTATCTTAATTGTTCAGTGCTTAAAAACTTATGTGGAATTTCAACGTGGTCCAATTGCAGCGGCATGCTGGGAGAGGGAGTCTAAGCAGAGGAAATATAGAAAGGAGTCCAAGCAGAACTAGTACACAGGGGAGAGGGAGTCTAAGCAGAGGAAATATAGAAAAGAGTCCAAGCGGAGCTAGTACGCAGGAAAAATGGAAGATAGAGGGGATATGCGGCATGAGCATGAACGGCAAGATGAGACTAGGGTTGAACGAAATCGATGGGAATCTAAGCATAGAAAAGGTGGAGGTCGTGAACATGGAGCACAATTGGGAGAGGGAGGAGAAGCTGAAGAGGGAGGAGCAGCAGCAGGAGGAGCAGGAGGAGCAGCAGCGGCAGGAGCAGCAGCAACAGCAGCAGGAGGAGCAGCAGCAGCTGGAGGAGTGGGAGGAGCAGGAGTAGTGCACTTAGCGGCAGGAGTAGCAGCGGGGAAGAGGAGGCGGGGGAAGCAGTGAGAGGAATTGTTCGAGATATGCGTTTGGGACATTCTTGGTGTGCCTCTCTTATGCATTGTGTTTTAACCGTTCGCTGCTTGAGAACAAGGAAACAAGTCAGTAAATAGAAGTAGATGGGTCATGGACCCCGCCTACCTTTCCAGGATGGCAGAACAACAATTTTTTAATTTTTTCACTTTCAAATCTATGTTCCCTTTTGAATCCCTATTCTATAGTATGAGTACTCACGGATATAAGTTCTTGATTCGCCTCTCGATTATTTTTTTTTTTGGTGATACATTTTGGAAATGTGACTTGATTGCAGTGATTTTGACCCTTCGAAACGTGTAGGATCATGAAGAAATTTAATGGATTTCCAACGTCAACACAGAATAATCATTCTTATGAAGGCCGCTGATAGTTAGTATCGGATTCAGGAGTTTGACTTTCACAGCCATCATCTAGCCAGATATATCAGTTTCGTAATGAAGCTTGGGTCTGTCCCTAGATTGAAAATGAGAGCAGACTTTACGAATATTAGGAAGATAAAGGAGATACAGCTTCTCTCTGGCCATGCGAAGAGATTGATTCTCGCTCTATTTGTGCCGGGGTCTTAATCTCATTAGAGAGACTCCACTGCAGATGGCAGCGACCACAGGACGCACGAAATTTCTCGACGGGATACTTGATCAGAAGCCCGAGCTCGCTAAAGAGCAGTTAAATGGTGCTCACAAACTGTGACAAAACTGTTGAGCCGGATATGTGCTGCATTGGCGACCCGTACAGCAGAAGAAGCCTCTTCGCTTTGCGGCTGTGGAAGGGCCAGTCCGGCGTTTTGAGGAGCTGGTTCGAGAGAGGCCGAGGGCAGCACGTGATGGGGTTGTTTACGGGGATTTCATTGCATGAAGCATAATAACTTGAAAAGGGTTTGAAGCTTTTCATGCGGAATCCGGGAGATCACGACGCGAACAATTTCGGTCATAGCATATTGCACCGAACTTTTCTCAGCGAAAGGCACCAATCATACTTTTTTGGACGCTCTTTGCCCAAACCATAAAGAGGAACAGATAAAAGGCGGCAGATTTTAGAGTTGTGGTTGGGATAAATTTGGCCAATCATTTGCCCGTTTAAAAAATATATTTTTGTTGCCTCTTTATACTTTTATAGGTCTAAATATTTGCAGAATTACCATGTCGTCCTAAGTATGACGTTAAAAAAACTTCATCTAGAGGGTACTATTGGATTCGAGACGAGGAAAAAGATACTGTACCAATTGGAGATGCGAGACATGCAGACACCAATATAATAAAATAAGGAACACACTCTGATAGCCCTCATAACGCCCCATAAGATAGGGACAAGCGTTAGGAGGCCCTCGTGGAAAACAAATTCCCCTTCCTTGGTGATGTAACCTTTCATTCGCATCAAGGATCCAAGGGAGCCCCTAATTGAAGGTTTTTCTTGAAAAGGACTGCGTATTCCATTTTTTACCTTTGGTCCTCCATTTACTAATTATTTGGAAATACTATCTATTTGAGTATCAAATGTAACAAGTTGGAAAAAATAAAAAACGATTATTATTAGTCTTGGTGCGTATGATTGTTGTCAAATCGGGCAATCCTTGGAAGTCACTATGAAGTTAAAATTTGTATTAGGACAAGAAAGGGTTATAAAAGTCCTCGACAGATAACAAATAATAATGTACGGCATGACCAATATTAGGAATTTGTTTGATGGCATATTTAATTCGTGGATAGGTTCTAGTTCCAGGAAAGATATGCAAAATGAGTTTAAGAATTATGAGAAAATAGCGATAAAAGATGTTGAGAAAGGTTTAGAAAATTAGAACGTACCACAAACTTTGAAGGTAGGACGGATGACCCAATTAAAGTCGTTGGAAAAAGAATGTCGGTGATCGGAAATGATGAAACTTTTCCATAATTTCCAAAAGTGATGTCAAAATAAACGAAAGGAATGTGAATCCGATTTTTTTTTTTCAATTGGTTTCTATATAGGGTAAAAAAGAGGAAAGCATGATTGATCCAGAAAACCATTATACAACAGACATTGTGGCATATGGGAAACCCAAAGATCAATCATTTTCTATGTAGAATTAAAAAAATTGGGAGAGGCTTAGGGCGCATTTAGCAACTTGTCAAATAGTAACTAATTCTATTCTTTTATTTTTGGAAGTAAATTTAGAACAGAAATCCATTTGATAAATTTTTTATTCCAGGGAATAAATTTCTTTCTAGAATTAGATATGGAAGATAATCAAGGAGTAAAAAAAAATTGCTTCTTTGCTCCCAGGAACAATTTCAAAATCAAGCCACTACAAAAAAAACTTCTTCTTTTCTTCTTGTTCTTCTTTCTTCTCTCTTCTTCTTCTTCTTCTTCTTCTTCTTCTTCTTCTTCTTCTTCTTCTTCTTCCGCCATCGCCGCCGTCCACTCACCGGCGATCGGTTGGGTGAGGTTCGGCAAGCTCCCTGGAGAAGAGCCATGGCTTGGCTTGCCCAAGGCTTGACCTCGTCCATATTTGGTTGGGTGACACTGACCTCGCGGTGACTCAGCGATGTCGAGCCTTGCTGACGGCTGGGCAAGCTCAACCTCACTAGATCTAGAAGAGGCTCCTCGCCCAACTGTGGCACGGTTGACCCTCACCTAGCTGCCGGCAAGGCTTGATCGACGAGGTGCGACCTCGCCGGCCAAAGCTTGAAGAAGAAGAGAAAGAAAAAAAGAAAAGAATAAAGTAACGAAATTATTAAAGAAATAAAAGAAAATGGTTTGGATTAGAAATTGTGAGGACGATGCCAAACGTAATTATAATCCGAAAATATAAATTTTGGACAATTAAGGCCCGAATAATAATCATTCTAGCGAAAAATTGATTTCTGAAAGAAAAATAGATTTTTCTATTTCTATTCTTGGATGAGTTTTTGCATTTATTAACGACACAAACTTTCTATTTTTGAAATATAAATTTGTTTGACAACGACACAAAATTTCTCCCTCTCAGGAGGTAGTGGCGGCCAACGATGAGAACCGACAACGGAGACCGGCATAGGCGACCGCCACCGGAGACAACCGACCCAGCAACGGTGCGCGAGGGAGTAGTGGTGGCGGACAATGAACGATGGCCAATGGCGAGTAATGGGCGACCGGCTAGTAGCAAGGACGAACGATGAGAATGGTTTTATTTCTCAATTCTATTTCATATATAGAAAAGTAAAGAAAATTTACTTGATTTTGTTCCATAATTTATTTCTGAAATAAAAATATATTCTAGAAATAGAAAAATGAAATAGTTTTACTAAACGGATTTCTATTAAAAACAAATCTGGAATATAAAAATAGTTTTGGAACAGAAAGAGAATGGTTATCACACTTGTCCTTACTAAACGCCTTCAAATGGTTAAAAATTATTCTCGGGAATATAATTAAAAAGAATCATTTCGATCATAAATTGTTTCAGGAACAGAATGGTTACTAAACTATAGTATTGGGTCTATAGTATTGTTTCAAAAATCAAATTAGAATTAGATTTTATTTTATTTGATTTCTTGTATTGGGTCTTATTCCTTCTTTAGTTATATATCGATTGTATTATAAATAGGAGCGTATTCTTGTAAAGGACAATTCATTCAATACATAATACAGATTTCTCCCAACTCTCTCCTTTTTCTTTCATTTTGTAACAATCTTGAAGCTCTTCCCGTTGAACTGGCACTTGTCCTAACTATACAGGTACTTTCACCTTCATTTAGATTTTTCTCTTAGATCTCCTTGTTGTGACATGGAAATTTGAAATGCAGATCTCTGGCTGTGTTTTTGCCATGACTTGAGGCCGTTATTTTGTGACCATCTTCATGTCTGGTTTCTAAATTGAAATTCCTTTATGGGCACTGTGATGGTGAAATTTATTTACAAAAGATGTAGGACAATGTCGCGACCTAAATTTCGGGTGTGAACCACCTAAAATTTGGCTAATGGATTGTTAAGCCTAGACTTAACTCAGGCTCTCCCAAGTTCATACCAATTCGCGACTTAAGTTCAAATTTCTTAACATGCAAATGGATTTTATTTAGAAGTCGCCACTAATCAGTTTCCAATAGGTCGATTAGACACTTAAGTAAAATAATGAGAGGATTATTTTACTCCTACAAACCAGAGACTTTGGGTACGAGGATTTGGTTACATTAAACTTCTCTAATGCCCTTTCGGTACAATTTCTTTTTATTTTCAAAAATATTTTTACAAATAGTTTGGATTGATTTTAAATCTATTTCCCTAAAATGTGAGGTGATCATGCGGGTGCACAGACCACCAATTTAACACCCAAGTAAAGCAATAAATAAATTGCAAGACTTACCTCAGGGTAATGAAAGCATTTGCAATGTTAGATCAAAATTCACATCGATAGTCCTAGATATGTTTTCTAATTAACACGCAATTTCTTTTTTGTTTTCACTTATTTAATGAGAATCTAATCTATATGCAATGCAATGCTACTAATCTAACGTGAAATGATAGGACATGACAATATGACCTAACTTTATGACATATATAAAATGCAGTCTATACTAAAGCATGAAATAGATTTATTCTAAAAAAATATATATTTTCCATGAAATTTGAATTTAAAGAAATGCAACAATTAAATATGCAATCTAAATTAACCAAATGACCTATATCTAATGACGAGCAATTTCTAACTAAGCTGAACCTAGCAACAATCACTAGATGACGGGCATTTCATGAACCTAATCCTACATGCGCATGATTTTTTTTTATTATTTCTTTTCATGAAAATTCGTAATTAAAAATCACTAATAATAAAAATCTAACTAAAGTGAGATATTATCTATCTTAAGTTAGGAAAAAGACTAATCTGAAAATCCTATCTTAACTTAGAAATTTATCTCGACATGCAATTTAATTCAAAGATATTATCTAACCTAGATACCATCTAAACACGCGTTCTAATATAATCATAAAAGAATCTAACTATTCTATCATGCAATTCTATCTAGGAAATTTATTGTAATCTACATGATATGCAAATGCAATCTTTTTTGTATTTTCGGGATAAATAAAACAATTAAAAGATAAACACCAAATCATTCAAAATCATCAAAGATATCATACATTGTTCGAATCAGGGAACAATATCCAAATCAGCTTGATTATTTCGATAATAAAATCGATAAATTAATCTTAAACCTTAAAGATCAAGATATCAATTTTATTCCCGCGTGATTAATTATTCCATCTAAAGCCTTATAAATGGAATAAAAAAATCGGTGTGCGGTTGCGAATTAGGAAATATATCCTAATGAATATTATACCTCTTACTCAAAAGGTTTAAATTAGATATCAATCTCATCAATCTAGGAAATATGATGTTTAAATCAAATTAAGATGAGATTTTTTACCTAATTGCCGAATATACTTCTAAATCCGAATTTGTCAATGGATGGCTTGCCAACGGTGATTGCTTCGACTGAGGAACAGTTCTGGATAGTAGCTGGGATGTCGCCGACTGCAAGATACGAATGGCAGCCGTTATTTGCACGCTTGCTAGACTCGCGTCACAAAAACGAGAGATGTGGGCTCCGTGGGAATTGGTTTGCTTGGACTTCACTGGTCAACGTGAATGGTCTGCAAAGAAAAAGAAAGTGATCTTTTTATTTTTTTTATTTGCTCTTTATGTGCTGCCCCCCCAACACTTTTTCTTCGTTGGTGGACTTCATGCTTGCAAACGATTGGCCGCAAAAACATGACGTGGTATTCATGCTGAACGGGAGATGGTAGCCTTGTTGCACCTCGGCGAAATCTGCGAAGAATGAGTACAAACGAAGCGGCCAAATTCAAGCGTCCCTAGGATGTGCTGGTTCGTGGTATCGAGCGCAACCACAAGCGAGGACTGCTGTGACGGTTTGCTTGGGTTGCTGTGTTCATCGGAAAAACCTGCGAAAATTCAACCAAGAATACAAAACCGGCGTTGGCTGCTCACGGAACACGGGTGAGGCGATTGCTGGACGAGCTGGACGTCTCTAGTTGTTGACTTCAATGCGATTTGCTACGTGGTTTTTGCTGAGGAGCTTGCGGGCTTCTTCGCTCGATCTGCGGAATTGGCGTCGAGAAGGGCTCCGGAGTTCTCTGGGATGTTGAGGTGTCACGGGGATTGAGCGGACCTTGTGTCACAGCTTGCAGAGGGTGCAACAACGGATGAGGTGTCGAGGAAGAAGTGGTGTGAACCTTCTCTCTATTGCTCTCTCTCCCCGTAAGAGCTGCGAAAGCACTCTCTTTGCTCTGCTCTGAACACACCCTCTCTCCAAGTGAAGCTCTGAATTATGGCCGCTCTCTCCTTTTCTTTTTCTCCTCTCGCCTATCGTCTCTCAATATGTTGTGGCCGTATATATCCTGAAGAGCCGCCTCATTGTGGCCGTGTGTATCAATTGTTGGTGGCCCCCTTCTAAACCCTAGCGAATTAACCTATTTATAGGCCACGAATTAAGGTTTTCTAATTTTCCAAAATTATATCCACGAAGATTTCTATTCTAAACGCAATATTTGCTTTTGAATTGAAATCTCACAAAGGTAAATCCGTAAAATCTCCCCGAGGATACGGATTCATTAATTTAAAAGTTTCGAACCATCAATTCGAACCCACCTGTCACCGGCTTAATGTAAATGCAAATTCAAAATAAATGCACATAAAACTATATGCTATGCAATTAACTATTTTTTCTGGGATAAAATTAACCCCTAATTTTTAATGTGATTAATGATTAAACGGGTCGCCAAAATTTAGGTGTCAACAAACAAATAAGCTTTTTAAGTAAAGAAACGTAGCTTTTGCTGAAAAAGGTTGCCCATATATCTTTTGGCTTTCAAATGATGCTATGTGAGAAATATATCAAGATCATCATTCGATTCGTGAAATAAATGACTGACATATTCTTGCATGGAGTTGTCTTAAGGCTGCATTCACTTTCAAATGCCGTGCATTTGTCGTGTATCCTGCAGCTGTCTCATCCCCCATATTGTCGACCTTTTCTTCAATCAAGACCATGGCAATTGATTTCAGCTGAAACAAAGTAATGATAGTATACATGTTTCAGACTGTCAAAAGTGTCTCACAGGCTTATGTTGATGCAGTTCTTGATCTGGCTTGACATTTTATCACCAATTTCATTCAACCTTTTCTTCATGCAGTTTTTGATGCAGTTCTTGATCTGGCTTATGCTGTGTCCTCCCTATGTTGTCGACCTTTTCTTCAAACCAGACTATGGCAATTGACTTCGGTTGAAATAAAGATATGATCGTATCCATGTTTCAGACAGTCAAAGGCAGGCTTATGTTGATGCAGTTCTTGATCTGGCTTCACATTTTAAAATTGTTCTCAAACCACAAGAACATAACCACAATCAAAAGGCGCCAGCAGCAAATTCAATTCAGGCATAATCAGAAGGAAAAACGCGCCGCGTTGACGAATCGACACTACACGATTCGCAAAACCCCCTCCCCCCCAAGCCACAGCCATTAGCCCGACAATTACCAAATGAATTCGAGCCATGAATCTACTCCAGATCGTATCCAACCCAAATTAAATTAACCCCAAGAAAACACGAGTAAACAGTGTAGCTTGACCCGCAGAAACCACCGCCTCCGACCAAATCCGTAACGGACTAACAGATGAACAAATTTGAGGAATTCCTCTCTGCACAACCGACCCAGGCGACAAATTGTTTTTGAAAATAAGAAAGAGAATGTAACGAAAACGCATTCAGGTAATCTAGCATAGTGAAGTCTCTAGATCCATTTAATCTCTCTCACACACCTCATTTCGATTTCTAATCGATCCATTAAAAGCTGATTAGGTTTCATGGTGGTGCTCAGCCTTGATTGATGGTGCGGCAAGGATGGGTGGTCTCGACGTGATGTGACTCCCGTCCGTGGGGTGGTGCTCGTGTGGCTCTCGGTGAATCCAAGTCAACAATTGAATCTCTCTGTGAAGCTTCATTGAGTTTGCCCATGGCCAGCAAAGCACCCAAAGTACAACTTCCCCCCCTACCCTGGGGAATTTCTCACGCCACCATGCCGAGCAGATTGCTCGATATGGCACACTCAAAGAGAAGAGCATCAGAAGTTCAGTACGATGTGTTCTTGAGTTTTAATGGGGCGGATACTCGTTCTGACTTCACGGTCTTCCTCAATAGAGCCTTGAATAATGCCGGAATCCGCGTATTCATGGACGAAGATGCAATCAAGGTGGGTGATAAGATTGGTGAGACAATTCTACAGGCTATCGACAACTCCGAAATCTACATACCCATCATCTCTCAAACTTATCTTGATTGCAAATGGTGTCTCATTGAGCTTGAACGCATGATGAACAATGTGTCTCAATCAGAGGCTAGAAAAAAGATTTTTCCCATCTTTTATAAAGTGAGACCGGGGATGTTAAGCATCGGACTCCACGCTCAAAGAATCTTTCCTCTAAAGTCGAACTTGGGGCGTTCAAAGAGGCTCTTGCAAAGGTTGGTAAAATCAAGGGATGGAAGGTCAAGGAGTGACGAAGGTAAAACTACCTTTAAGATGCTGCCTAATTCTTCTTCTTCTTCTTTTTGTGTTTTTTTAGTTTTTCGTTTTAGGGGATAAAACATTCCCTATCAAATCATTTATTTTCTCCTTTTTTAAAATGCAAAATTTTGAAAACTACCTCCAACTGCAAGTGCTGCTCCTATTGAACTTTACATCCTCTACTTGAGACATCTTCCCTAATATTTCAGTCGCTCGGGAATTTGTCATGGGTTTTGGGGTCATTCAATCTGTCATCACCAAATTGCAGTGTTCAATGGATGACCTTGAATTTGTCTACATTTTCTCGGTTCCTGATTCTCCCTATTACGAGTGCTGAAAATCTTTTCCAGGCTTAGCTATAGATGCCGAAATTGCTTGGGCATTATGTGGTAGCCACTTGGTAATTTCAGCGGTCATGTAAACCACCACCTATAGAAAAACACATCCAATGAACCGAATTCTACTAAATTAGCCTATACTTGTTATTCGGTGTATTTAAATATCCTTTGTAACCACGCGTGATGCATGAGTATGAATTAAATCTAGTGAACAAATGAAAGTGCTTTTGTGTATGGTAGCCAAGTAGAAATTGTTGATTTGGAAAGGTTTTGGAGGAGTTGGGCAGAAAAATGAGTCACTGACTAAGTATCTGATTGAGCTCGATGACTTGACACAATTACTTAAAGACTCTTTGAATCACGCAACGGGGGTACGATATCTTCTTCTATGTCAATATACAATAGACACGCGTGATGCTATAATTTGGTAAAACTACATAAATTGCAAGAAGTTAAATACTATTCTGAAATTTATGTGGACAAAAATAGATTTTTTAATCAATTAGTGTTCCTTCAACATGTTTTTTTTTCTTTTTAATTTGAAATGTTGTTTCCTATATATTAAATAAGCACACAAATGTAAGTATCATGAATTGTAAGTTTGAAATTCATTTCTCGCTGTACAATTCATTGTTGGACATTATGTGATGTGATAATTGTTCTTTTAAATATATATAGTAATAGCCCTCTTGAACGTTCACATTATTGCGTAATAGCCCGTAGATTTTGTAAAAGGTACAGTTTGCTCCCAGCTTCTCCAGCGTACTCTAATTCCATTTTAGAAAATTTTCCCACCAAAAAATGTGATTTATTTGCCCAATTGCCCTACAAATAGAGACTGAAGTTTTAAATATTGACATGGATTAAGTTGACGGTTTCTCGAATAGTGTATGAAATTTTACTTACCATACCACCTTGACTACAATTTTTTGTTGTTAGATACAAAATGATCTTATAAGCAACACTTGTCTACATGTGGATAAAGCCTTATAAGAAGCACGTAGATGTGGTAGTTTATGTGTGCGAATAGGAATTAGTCAAGCTAAATGTTATCACTATACTATTTAAAAAAAGAGGAATTTTTCTTTTTTTCTAAACTCCATTGACCCCATGTCTCGAGTATCTGCAGCATAGTATAAAGAAAATGTTTCACAAGCGACCTATTCTATACTTGATTAGATGATTAGAAGATCAGCATTATTTTAATTGTGTAGTTCTTAAAACTAATGTGGAATTTTAACGTGGTCAAGTGCAGGAGGATATGGGAGGGAGAGAGGGGAGTGAAAGCAGAAGAAGTATGGAGTTGATACGCGTGGAGAGAACGACGAGTACGTGAAGCGAGGGACGAGTGGGAGGGAGGTCTGGAAATACGAGAAGTGCGTGCGGGGAGGAGTGGAGGAGTAGAGAAACGAGCGTAGGCAAAGAAAGGGAGGAGGTTCGGAAATACAAGGAAGGGCATGCAGGAGGAGCGAGGAGGAGGAGGAGGAGGAGGAGGAGAGGGAGGAATCTAGGCAAAGGACGGGAGGAGGAGTCGTGGAAGAGAGAGAGAGAGTAGGCAGAGAAAGGGAGGACGGTCGGAAGTAGATGGACTACGTGCGAGAGGGGAGGAGTAGAGGGACAAGTGTAGTAGGCAGAGAAAGGGAGCACGGGAAGTACATGGAGTACATGCAGGACGCGCATGTTAATTATTGCACAGTGTATATAATCTTCAATTTAGTGAGAAAGGGTATATTTATGTCCAATGTATGGATTAATGTTCACAAGTATCAATCCAAAAGATTTTTTTTTTTTTAAACATGGGGAAAGCTTTTGGGGAAATGTAAATAATCAAGCATGTCATAAAGTCTAGATTTGGGTACTTTTACATAATGGTAATATTATGTAAGGCTGGAACTGAATAAGGTCTCATGTTTTCCCTAACATATCATCTAGCAATCAGCTTATCCATTTGCCTTGAAGTAACTCGAGGTAGGATTACGTGATGGGCTCACACATGTATGCCCATCCGAAATAATAACTCTAGCTATCGTTCTTGAAATAGACTAATGCAGCTTAAGTGCCTTTTCAGGGCCTTCTTGACCATCGCAATGGGTTTTACCTTTTATAGTTTCTAAATTCAAGACGCTAACCTCATATTGGGCCGTTTCAAGCTGAGAGGAGTTTTCCCAGTCCAAGTTTACTCGAGCTCATGAATCATTTTGCTGAAATGCGTCAGAGCTAGAGCGATGAACTTCAACTGAGCTCGAGTCGGTTATCCAATGGGCCAGGACTTTTCCAGTTCGGTTGAGTTTGCTCCAGTAGTAAACTGGGTAGAGTGACTCAAGTCGGTTCGATTACACTTTGGACTAAAAAATCCATGGTTTAAGACTCAATCCCAATTCTAACCTGAATTTTTATTTTTATTTTTGTTTAAAAATACCCTTAACTTTAGACTAGCCCCAATTATGCTTGAGTTTCAAATTTATCCCCGTCGACATGCCATCAGGTAGCCAATAATTATCCGGCGTGACATCCACATGAATCTATAGACATGGAACTCCGGTATCACATCATACAACCTAAAAAATAAAATAAAGAAAGATGCAGCCATGGTTGATCAAGCTCCTAAGTTCGCAACCATGGCAACTTGAACTTCAAATCAAAATTGGGTTTAGTCTTCAAACCAACTGAGCAGAGCACACGAGCGGCCCCATTGCGAGCTTGAAGTGCGAAGCTCAGCTGCCATGGCCGCATCTCTCTTAGCTCTTCTTCTTCTTCTTTACATTGTCGACGTGGCAACAAAATTTAATGTCAACAGCTTCGTGTGGATGCCATGTGAGATAACTATCGGTTACTTGGATGGCATGTTAATAGGGGACATATTTGAGGCTTGAGTGAAACTAGGTTTTTTTTTTTAAAAAAAAAGTTCAAAGTAAATTGAGACTAGATTAAAAATTAAGAATTTTTAGAGTATTAAACCTATGAACAAACCCCTCTAAGGCTGCATATTTGAGACTCGAGTGAAGTTGAGGGTTTTTTTTTTTGCAAAAAAAAAAGTAGTTTGGAGTAGAAATGGGACTAGATTTTTTTGGTCAGATTAAAAGTTAAGAAATGGGACTAGATTAAAAGTTAAGAATTTTTAGGGTATTAGACCTATGAATAAATCCCTCTAAGGCTGTGTTTGGTTCAATTTTTCCAAAAGCTTTGGACCTCTAAAGCCTCTTGGTGAAAATTAGGAGTGTTTGGCAAATGTTTTTA
The DNA here is from genome assembly GCF_016545825.1 of Eucalyptus grandis. Taxonomy (NCBI): domain Eukaryota; kingdom Viridiplantae; phylum Streptophyta; class Magnoliopsida; order Myrtales; family Myrtaceae; genus Eucalyptus; species Eucalyptus grandis. The sequence goes on along the minus strand of NC_052617.1, from coordinate 14,772,410 downwards.
GACTCATTTGGCCAAATGATGCCTTAGCAACGCTGGCACGTCTTGAGCTTTCAACATTTTCAGAAGGATAAATCTAAGGTTAATGAATTTTTCTTTCAAAGTGCCCCCACTTATATTTCACTATTTCAGTCTTCCCCTCTTATTGTTCATCTTCAACCTAGGAGATGGATGAACGTTGGCATTGCCTCCTTTGGTGCCACAAAAGAGAGACATTTGGGCGATGAAAACTTCGACATGGAGTTGGCAGCCGGGAAAGAGATTGTGGGAGTTCATTCCATTCACTCAATCCCATGGAGAGGGTTTTAGTTTTAGTTCGCCTAAAACTCTAATTGTAGATTAGTGTCGCGACCTCTTATTTTCCGGCGCGCAATCGGGTACGAGCCTAAGGAGGCTAATGGCTCGGCTGAAATTTGTTATGCCCGGACTCTCCCAAGTCCACCAATTCACGACTTTAATAATCTAAATTTTTAACCTGTAAATTAATTTTAAAATGGAGTCGCCACTAATCGGTTTGGGGTGAGTCAATTAGAAACAGCGAAGTATCGAGAGAAATACTCGCTCTCTGTGACCGAGAGAAATTAGGATCGGGGACTTGATTACACTAGTTAATCACTAATGCCCTTTCGGTACCTAATCTTGTTTAAACCCTAAGGCTTTTGGATTTTGAGAGATTTTCCTTGCATTTTTGGGAGGAAAAACATTTTTGAGTATTTTTCTCATTTTTGGACAAAAGGGATTTTTTGGTATTTTTGGAAAAATACAAGTCTTTTGGCTTTTTCTGAATTTTTGGCTTTTTCATGAATTTTTGGCTTTTTTGGATTTTTGGATTTTGGCTTTTTTGGATTTTAAAAAAAAATTTAATATTTTTCAAAATATTTTTGGAAAATAAATTATTTTTGATTTTCTCGATTTTTAGAAAATAAAACATTTTTCAACATTTTTAATATTTTCGATTTTCTGGAAATTAAAAAAATTTAATATTTTTGAAAATAAAACACTTTTTGATTTTTTTGAAAATAAAATATTTGTTTTATTTATTAGAATTATTTTATATTAAAATAAAAAAATAAAACCGACCCGGGCCTTGGCGACCCAAACGCGGACGCGGGCCCGGCTCGGATTTTTCATCTTTTTATTTTTATTTTATTAAAACGACGTCGTGGCCGGGCGTTTGGGGACGGGCCGGCCGATGACCCGCTCCGCGACCGGCTCCCGCGAACACTACTCCGATCCGACCCGAATCGCGACCCGACTCCGCCGCCCCTCGATCTCGCGAACCCTACCCGGTTCCGAGACACGGGATCGACTCGCCGAGGCCGAGGAAAATCGCAAACCCTAGGGTTTGCAAATCCGCGACGTCGTGGGGGACCAGGTGTTTGGCGGCGGCAGCGACTACGACGGCGACGATGAAGGCGACAACGGCGACGCTTTTTTTTTTTTACCTTCTCTCGAACGGGGACGGCGCGGCAACAATGCGAGATCGAAGGCAAGCGGCGGGCGCTCGGCGGCACGGCGGGGATTTTGCACACCGGCGGCGTCGAGGGGGTGGGACTTCTTCCGCCCCTCTTCGCGAATCCGGAACCTCTCTGCACCTCCTCCGACCTCGCTTCTCTCTCACTCAAGCGATCCAGAGCCTCCACCGGCGGATCGACCCTCTCGAAGTTGCTCGCCGAAGGCCTTCCCAGAAGTCTCTCGGTGGAGGGTGGGCCGAGCTCACAACTCGAGTTCCCTCTCACTCGCTTGTCGATTCCTCCCGAAGTCTCTCGGTGGGAAGATCTCCAAGCTTGCGTGCCCTCCGACGATGCTTGCGGCCACCTATTTATAGGCGAAGGAAATCCCGTCGACGAAGGGCCTCGGCCGCCGGCATCCGGTTCAGCTTGGTTGAACCGGTGTCCCATCGAGCTTTCAGCGGCTCGCTCAACATTAATGGCGCACCGCAATCTTATCCCCCTTCGGCCGACGTCGGCCTACTCTCCTCGGCCGTAGGCCATCCTTCGCGTCGTCGCCACACCGCGCGTGAGATGCAAGCGGCGAGGAAGAAGAAGGCGAGGAGGAAGAAGAAGAGAAGGGGGCCGGGCTCGCGAGAGAGAAAAAGGGAGGGGCTGGGCCTTGAGCCCGGCCCCAATGGGCTGCTTTTTTTGCTTTTCTTTTGTTTTGTTTTTTTATTTATTTATTATTTACTATCCGAAAAAGGCAAATAAATGTAAAAAAAACCTAATTAATTAAAAATGAAATTTAGGTGTCAACAATTAGCAATACATTACAATTTGTATTTGGAACTGCAATTTCAGATGCAAGAAAGAATTTGAAAAAAAAAATAAGAAATGTCTACATGAAATTAGACAAAGTAAAATATAGTCAGTAGTAAAATTGAAAATTATGGATTGGTCCAGAAAGTTAAAAAAGTGAAATTAATATTTGATCAAAATATATATTCTAGTATTAAAGTACGGCATAAGTTTTTCGAAAACAAAGAATTCACTTACGGTAAACATGGAGCTTTCTTCTAAAAATCAACCATTACTGACCGCATTTGACAGCTCTTCAAGAACCTGTAAGAAATATTTTGTTATGGTGAGAAAGAGAAACACAAAAGCCAGCAAAAATAATTCTCAGCAAAAATAATTCTCCTGATTATTTTGGAGATGTTGGTGCAGGTGGTGATATTCTAGGTTTTTGGGTTAGGATTAACATGAGTTTTCATAGTCTATTTGGATTTCAAAAGGTCTAACCCATGCCTTGATCAAATCTAGTAGTGATTACCTTCTTTTGAAATCATGGACAGACAATTGTCCAAGCCTCGAACGATGCCAAATGACATATAGATGCTCCATGAGTAAACGACCTCCATGTAATGGGTGGGACCTAACCTCATAGACCCCACAGTTCATTACACCTTCATTCACTTTGTACAGATCCGAATCAATAGACTATCTGAAGACACTATTGACCTCCCTTGGTGTTTGAACCTCATGGTAGATTCTATTCCAATCCTTGGGCAATAAGCCACACCACCAGACTGAAAGATTATCAAACTCTCTTATACACTGCTCGTAAACCAGATGAACACCACACTTTTCCACCTTTAGCCTAGGGTTGGTGATCATAAATGAAACGACAATGTGGTTTGACATTGTCTCCCAATTTATATCACGTGGAAATTGAGTACCTAACACATAACCTAACCAAAGGCAACCTGAATTTACAAATCTGATGGGAAACTTAAATAAGGGACCTAGCTGATTTCCATCAACATAGAACCCACAAAAAATGAAGTGGGCATTTTCCAGGTCCTAACAGGAGATGCAATTGATTTGTTTAAAAGATGCACATATGTCAAATTATCTCCAGCTATTGTAATGCCAATTAGGGGACATGTTTATGCTCAACAAATGTCCAACTGCCTAGTAGCTAACCACTCAGGTATTTCACATCGCAGACATGGAGACACCACATAAGTTCTCGGAATCATTATCCTGGAACTGTTAACGATATAACGAAGCAACGACAAGGAGTACTTCTGCTGCAAAGTTAAATCAAGATCATGCGGAAGCAAAATTCTGAGTCAGGTATTGTGCATATAATGAATGGGTTTGATATCCTTTCCAATCTGAGGCACTTCTCAGCCACCACAGCCATTGTGCTTTCTGGAAGTCTTGGTAACAATTCAAGATTTTTGCAATGATTTAATATGAGAAATTTCAAGCTAGAGATATGTTCGATGCTTGCGGTTAAGGTGGTAAAAAGGTTTTAGCTAGGTCTAAAGACCTCAAGGAGAGTAGCAGTCAATATCATTGGGAATTTCTCCTTCCAAAAGACTCTGACCACTCGAGATCCAACTCTGTCAAGGAGGATAGCCCTAAAAATGAAGGCAATTGTGGACGTCTAGAGTTCGAAGCTCTTCTTAGCGTATGTGTCAGTGTCCTCCAAGAATTTTATGGCCTCCTTTTACTAACATGAAAGCATAACTTTTTCAGATTTTGTAAGAATGTCAAGTTAGATGGGAGGTGTGTTATGACACTTTCACTAATATCAAGCTCCTTTAAGCACTCTAAGCCCCCGATGCTCTCAAGCAATTCTTCAAGATTCGAACATCCAAACAGATTAAGAACTCTGAGAGATTTTAGATTACGTACACCATCTAGAAGTCGCGTGAGGTTTTCATAATAAGCCAAGTCAAGTAGATTGAGTCTTTCTAGATTTCCAATTGAAGAATGAACCTGAGATAATGCCCTGCAACCTTTGAGAATTAGCCTCTCTAGATTTTGGACATATATGAAGTTTTGAGTCTCCACGAAAAATTTGGAACCATTGAGGTTGATGACTTTTAGGGCCTGCATGATAACGTTTCTATTTCTCCCGATTTCTGTTCTTTTGTTCCCTGGAACAAAAAAGGAATAGAAATATGTTTGGAAACGCCGACTTATTTTCTATTCCCGGAATAGAAAAGTGGCTGGGAATAGATTTGAAACATAAACAAAAAAAAAAAAAAGTAGATTCTTGTTCTGGAACAATTTCTTTTCTTTTTATTTTTCTTTTGTTCTTCTTCCTTATTGCGGCCCACGGCCACACCATTTTAACCGTTGGCCACCTCAACCGTCGGCCGACCCTCACGGTTGCCGCCGCTCACCACCCACCGGCCGATGGCGCCCGACCACCGGCGCCATCGGTTGCCGACCACCATTTGTCACCGCACGACCACGCCCCAGCTCACCGGCCGATCCCGCGGCAGGCCGTCGGCGGTAGCCTGCCATCAGGTCAACCATGCACGACCACCGGCGGTCGTGCGGAGGTCATACGATGATCGCCCCTGGTCGTCGGCGGCCATGCGCCGATGATCCGTCCGCGGTCGTGGGGGTCATGCGATGATCCTGGCGATCGTGCGGCGGTCGTGCGGAGGTCATGCGATGATCGTGTGGCAATTGTGCGGCGGTCGTGCGGAGGTCATGCGATGATCGTGTGGCAGTCGTGCGGCGGTCGTGTGGAGGTCATATGATGATCGTGTGGCAGTCGTGCGGCGGTCATGCGGTGGTCATGTGGCGACGGTTGGCGGTCATGTGGCGGTCGTGCAATGGCAATCAGCGATCGGCGGTCAACGGTCCATGAGTAAGAAGAAAAAACAAATAAATACAAAAATTTATAATTTTTACCAAATGCATTTCTATTTTTTTCTATTCCAATAATATAAATTTTGTATAATTATCAAACACCTTATTTTAATCAAAAATTGTTCCCGAAGTAGAAATAGAAAAAAAATATATCTGAAAAGAAATAGTTCCCCGGAATAGAAACGTTGCCACGCGCACCCTTAACTTCTCTAAGACCTGCATCTAGAAAAAAATTGGTCAAACAATTTTATTAGCTTGTTAAACATAATAGATCGTCTGATGAAGCATACACATGCATGAGTACTAATTTCAACCTTTTCCCCTCTCCAGAGGCTGCAAATGAGGCTATCCTGCATATGGAGTTGGACAAGACTCTTTGGAAGAAAACTTGGTGGAAATGATTTAAGACTACAGTTGTCCCATCTTAGCAAGCATAGTTCATTTGAAAAGGTGCTTAAACCCGGAAGAGAGGTGGATGGCATGAATATCAAGCAATCTTAAGTTATTCATGTTTGTGAATGACTCTCCATTCAAGCGCATTGTTCTATGGTCCCCAGATTGCAAGACTATGGCTTTGATTTTTCCAGTTCCCTGATAAACAACCCATATAGTGTCGATACATGACTAGCAAGTTTTTTCCCCCTATATCATATAAACATGCTTGAAAATTAATTTTGCAGATAGTCACTGAGTTTTTTGACAAAATATGGCATACATCCTCAAAAAGCCAGACTCGACTTCGTTCTCCTGGCTCTTCAGGAGACTCTTGACAAACAATTTCCCAAGCCATTTCTTGTAGCAAATCATGCATCCACAATTTGTTGCCCACAATTTGGATAAGAGATTCATTAACAAGGATTTTGATTCCAATATCTGCATACAAGTTGCAATTGTCCAGAACTTCTACAACATAAGGTTTCTCCTTTCCCTTGAAGAAACATGCAATATCTAGGAAAATCTCATTCTCTTTCTGTCTAAGTCCATCATAACTCAACCTAAGCTGATAAAAAATTTTCCCTTCTAGACATTCTTTAAGTCTGGCGGTGCACTCTTCCATTGCATCAAGCTCCTACAAGCCAAAAAGGAACCTAGGACATCAAGGGCTAGAGGAAGGCCATCGGCGTATCCAATAATCTGCTTCACGAGCTCATTGAACTTTGCTAGAGGATGATTACTTCTAAAAGCTTTCAAACAAAATAGTTGGAGAGCCTCACCAATGGATAGTTCCTCCACCTTATATATGGAATTTACTCCATATTGGAAAAGCAAATGTTCATCTCTGGTTGTTATAATGATCCTACTTCCATGTCCAAACCAATCAAAACCTCCTATTAATTTTTCCAATTGCTCCTTTTCATCCACATCATCAAGTATAATAAGAACTTTTTTATGTTGTAGTCGTTGTTTTTATCATGTTCGCTCCTTTATGATCATCCCTAATTCTCAGATTGTTGTCTTGGAGAATATTGCCAATAAACTGGTTTTGTAAATACACTAGACCATTCTTTTTTGAAATTTCTCTGACATCTGCAAGAAAACAACATCCATCATCAAATTGGCTGTGGATTTTATCATAAATTGCTCGTGCAACAGTTGTTTTGCCTATGCCACCCATCCCCCATATGCCAATATTGCCTACATCACTCCTGTCTAAGCATAAAGATTCAACTACATTTGCAACGCGGGAATGCATTCCCACAAGATCACCTACGACGTAGGACAGCCAAGGACCTAGTTTATTTTCGACTTCTCCAATGACTTGCTGAATAAACTTGGTCTCATATCTGCAACAAAGAAATGCAGATGATTAGTTCCCCAGCAAGCATTGAGGTTGTTTGGTTCTAGAGTGTATTCTAGTTCGGATGAACTAACATAGTGCAGAGTATGACGGTTATGAACAAATCATTCCAAGTTAGGGGAAGAGAGGCCTACCCATCTTTTAATTCCATTCTAGCGAGACTAGCTACTTTACTCACTGCATCCTTCCACCTCTTTATATCTCTCTTGTCATCCGAATAAGCTTCCTCAATTTTAGCAAAGGTTGTCCCAAAGTTTCCCCTCAGTTTTCGTATGTCAGATGGATTGACCTCGTAGAAGATTGGTATCACTAATCCTTCATTGATATCCTTGCACTCCACAGCCTTAGCAACTTCTTCCAGACACTAAGTAGAAGAAGCATAGTTTTTAGAAAATATCACAAGTACAAGTCTTGACTGCTCTATTGCCCTCAATATTTCCGGTTTAATACATTTTCCCCTCGAAAGATCTTGGTGGTGATCATCTCGAAAGGCCACGAGGCCTCTTCGCCGTAGATGATCGTGCAGATGGTCAACAAAGTTTTTGCATTTATCTTCACCTCGGAAACTTGGGAAAACATCATACTTATATTGACTATGTTTGTTTTCTGGCGTTGGGAAAGATGCCATATCTTCTTGGACAAAATTTGCAAAGTGAATGCACCTTGTCCATATAGGAGTCCTTAGATATAAATCGGGGTTGTGTTGACGATTCAACAAAGATGAAGAGATTTTATGGGATTATGTAAAGGCACTTCGTCTAATCACATAGTTCCATTTCTGTGCTAGAGGAGATGAATGAGTACAAGTGAATGCCCTTTGATTGTACATCACAAAAAAAAAAAAAAATGAAAAAGAGAGCCAGAAGAGATTTCAGACATCCCCTAGAAGATGAATGTAAGATTTAGCGAGGGCTAGAGGCTTAATCTCGACTAATTCCTTCTTTGGGAACTTTGTGATGTTATGTTATGGCATGAACCATCAATTTGCAAAGACGTTTGAGCCCAGAAAAAGGAAAAAAGGAACAAAGTACAAAACAAAGATGAACGAGACTCTGAAAAGTGCAACTTCTGGTGATTGGATTGGGTTAGGCCACTTCTAAGGACAGAAAATGGTCAAATCAGCACAAAATCAACACGCATTTAACGTTACGAAAATTTCTGGAAGAAGATAACCAAAGGAAATGGCAGTTTATACATCTGGAGCTAGGAAATGTTGAAATACATACAACAATTGACAAACGAGGAACGGCTAGATTCAGAAACAAGCAGAGGACAGTAAAACCTTGAGAATGGAAGAAGCTGGAGTCCGAGCTAAGAGATATATGCAGAAGCTGATCGAAGCTGTTCAGAAGCTGATCGAAGCTGTTCAGAAGCTGATCGAAGCTGTTCTTATGAAGGATTGCTCAAGTGAAACTCCCCAGAAAGATGACTGTTTTTTGCATCGGCGATTATTAAATTTGCAACGTTACTTCATAATCTTTTCCCGCCATATGGAGCTAGGTGTGATTTCCTACATAGTTTTCTATGCTAAAATCCGCGATCGTATGTCGTTGGTGAGCGACTAAAATTAATTGATATCTCAATATAATTAATGTTGAATAATCTCCAATAGATGTTGTTAGATTCTACCAATTGCAATTATAGATATTTGAAGATTGTGAAATCAATAGATAATCCTCAGAAGTATAAAGAAATGGTGATACTTTTCCAAAGCTAGCCCAAAAAAAAAAAGGTTGGCATGTGAGTAAAATTAATTGGTATTTTGTCATGTCAAATGTTGATATGATCAAATCAAGGCCTGCAATTGCTTTGACCTTCACAGCATTGATAAGTTATAGAAATAAATATCGATAGACTATTAAAATCAGTTGACAATTTTTTAAGCATGTATAGATCTTGGTACTTGTCAAAAACCTGTCAATAAGTTACAAACGCTTGATGAGGGGGAGCAAACCTACCCGTTTCAAAGATTTTTCCTCAAAATTACTTCCCTCAAAATCCTCCTAACCTAGTATTATGTTCCCGCAAATTCTTTTTCTTTTCTTTTTATCTTTAAAGCCAAAATTATGGCCCATAATTAATGGTTTTGCCATTGGATCCGAATTTTCCTTTTCCGATCTCTAATTTTTCGTCCGATAATTCATTTTTCAAAAATTTCGAACATGCCAACAATTCAATAGACGATAAGGTGATGTCCAAAAATTTAATTTCAAACCCTCGAAAGTTCGATACCCAAAATCGGATTAAATTTTGTGATTAAAAATTGATCAAATGCAATTTTAGTACAATCTAATCTATCGAATGGCTTTTAATGGTTCTCACGTGGTTGATTCGTGGTCGATATGTTTTGATTTATGTGTGTGCCTCTTCGAATCATGAACAACTCTTGGTTGTCATAAAATGACAAGGGAAATCAATAAAAAAATCGGTTTATTGTTGTTCAACGCTAATGGAATCACCCGCGAACTAATTACGTACTTCTGTCTAATCGATTTATATCTATTTGCTACTTGAGGTATAAAAATGTACTATTGACCCTTGTTGATCCTTATAGTTGAGCAGTCGATCCTTGATCAAATTCTCTGGTTTTTCACGTTTTAACTCTTTATGACATCCCCTAAGTAAAGAACCGTTACAAATAATGAAGAAACTAATATATTTAAATAGGAAGCAACATAAAATAACCCAAATTTGATACCCGAATATTCGGTTTGATAACCTGCTATTAATTCTTCCTCCGCTCCTAGTAAATCGAAAGGTAATCTCTCACATTTTGCTAGGGAAGAAATTAGAAAAATGAAAATCCCTATAGGTTGACGCCACAAATTCCATCCCCAAAACCTCAGTAACAGTTGGACGGTAGTAAAAGGTCATAGCAAACCCCGTAGCTACTTGTACTAAAAAAACAAGTAAGCATAATTCCTCAAATAATAAACTATAGTATAAACTATACTAATATACCTAAAATATGGAATAAATATAAATACTAAATAAGAAATTGAAATAATAAATTAAATACATATTCTATATATAGAAAATATATATTTTATAATAGAAAGAAATAAAAATATAGAAATAAAAAAATGGGAAAAAAAAACGAAAATTATTGTTAATTTAATTTTTTTTTAGATTAGTTAAGTCTTAAGTGATAAGTTTAGAGTAAAATTATCATAAATGCATCGATGAAATAACTACTTCATATATTTTGAAATATGGCCAAATTTCGGGATATCACATGACATGTCCATGATGACTCCTATGAGGGGGCCGGGTCGTCCGTGGGCAGTGCATCTATCTCGAGCATAACACTGCATGGCAATGCAGATCCTCGATAAATTAACGCCCATTTCAACTCTTCTTTTACTTCCATGGTGGAATCACCCGTCAAAGCGTTTGGTTTGTAGTACTCGCAGGGGAGATGAAGGCAGTTCACCATTGTGGACGCTTCTTCGTCTTTCCTCTCCTTTTTAGCTGAAGACCTAGAAGGATGTCTATATCGAAGCCGAGTCTACCGCGGTAGCTCTAGCTGTTCGAAACCTCGACCTGCTTCGGTCCACTCCATTCCAGGTCTGTTCCGTGAAGGAATGACAGCTCGGGGATCGCTCTGAGTCAACTCCCAAGCAGCAATCTTCGTCTGCGTTAAGTCTATTATTTCCAGAAGACACCCATATGTAGACGTCACTCGGCACAAAGCGCTCTGCATGCGTAGATCGTATTTTTATATTCGCTGCGTTTACTTCTCCTGCCGTCCGCATCTCATCAAGGCCAAAGAGACTTTTCTTTTTACCTTTCATCTGAACATGATTTATGTCCAGAAAACAATACCAATTAAAAGAAATAATCCAGAATCACCCAAGAATCACTAACTTCCTCTCCAAGGAAGATTGCCAAAGGAAACACTACCAGTTAAGATGAATAATCCAAAATCACCCAAGAATCACTGCAACTTCCTCTCCAAGGAAGATCACCCGAAAGATATCTTAGAATCACCACAACTTCCTCTCCAAGGAAAATCACTCAAAAGACATCTCTCTTAAATCTTCACATTGATTAATTGAATCAATCTAGGATTAGAATTGATACACCTAGATTAGGAAAATATACTCTCTCTCTCTCTCTTTTATTAATCATTCTTTGTGTTATATATTGGCTCCTTTGTACAAAGATTTATATAGCTCTTAATATAATAAAACTTTCCTCAAGGCAATATTATGCAGAAATCTATCTCTCTTGAATCTTCACAATTTCGATCATATGAACATAGGGACAGCCTCGTGATGCGTCCACATTCCGAGTGGCAAACAACGATTGTGGCTGCTCGAGTTGAATTGCTCGGCCAACCCGCTTAACATGGAGAAGTTATTGCATGGTTCGTCCAGTCTATAGGCCATTAACATCCCAATCATAAGTTGTGGAGGACCTATCACGGAGCCGCTATGATCGACGGTGGAGATAGGTTTGGTCTATAGAATTTGTAGACCATGCGATATTTCTTCCTCGACTACCGGTCCGATTAGTAAAGGTGATTAGCGGGCAAGCGCCTCGAAAAGAAAATAGACCAACTTGAGCAACACCCTTACATTACAAAGCCCGGTCCAGCCTAAATAGAACCTTTACATAAAAATTTTATATCTTGGGCGAGCTTTTTGAAAATATATAATGCACGCTCAGCCCAATGACCACCTTTATCAGTTAGTAAATTGGTAGTGTTTTTCTACTAATCTAGAAAAAAAAAATCTAAGTAGGCATTTAATCGATTACTTTCAAAATATAGACATCAATCATATGTCAACTTAATTAAAAATAAATGTATGTAACGACGGTAACGACCAATTTATAACCTATCAATAATTCATCATAGAAAGTTTTCTTCATGGAAGAGTGTGGCCAATTAGCAAAGTACCTGTATTTTGATGGAGGGTCTTCTCGACACTTCTTAAACATACTTTACATGGAACACTTATTAATCATTGCAAATAGCCACTACCTCATAGTCATTTATAATTTTTCTAGGTTTGACTAGCATACCGACACGTTTCGGGAATGATGAATGATAGGAATAGACCACATTATGTGCCAAATAAAGGAGACAGTGCTGGCGATGGTGACCAATATGAGCAAACCCCGAGGAGAATGTGACTAGCAGTCGAATTAAGATAATAGAACTGTAAAACGACAAGTTCAATAATCAAATCAAAATTTGCCATCAATCCACTAACACGAAGCATAAATTGTTTTTTCAATTAATAGTTAGATAGATATTAGAAAATAGGCCAAGATGGATTTATTTCTTATCCTCGTCGAATCACAACAAAGACGTCATAATCGTTTTAATTTTTCGTATGGATTCTTAGCGTGAAAAATACAAGGACCTGGTTTTTATTATTTCTAGATCGCTTTAACGCTTAGCGCGCACTATAAAAGCCCCCCACCCGAAATAATTCCCGGGGCGCCGCACAGAAATGGCGGGAAAATTGGATTGGGATTGAACCCTAGCAGGGGAAGGCGCAATCGGATTCTTCTTCGAGGCGTCGCGCGAAATCGTCGGTCAGAAGGACAAGGGCCTTCCCGCATCGATCGGAGCTCCGGAGCAAAGATGTGCCAGGCCGAAACCCTAGGGATCGTCGACGAGATCGCGGCCCTCGTCTCCGATAAGCTGCAAGTGGTACCCTTCGACTTCCTTTCCCTCTTTCGATTTCGATCTCGTAAATTGTTGCCTTTTTCGTCGTCTCCGATCTCTCTCTCGTGTCGAGAAGTGATTGTTTTATGAAGATTCACGACGCCCGCAGATCGGTAACTAGATTTTGACGTGTTTCCGGTTGTCAGGGGAAGAGAAAGAATCACTGCACATGATTCCCGTGTCTTAGTCCGTATTGAGTGTTAATGCACTACGAGATGAAGGGTTCCGTCGTGTGACAGCTTTGAATTAATCTCTATGTTGAAATTTGTAGTCTTTCTTCTAGCGCAGTTCTTCTGCCTGATTTAGTTGTCTAACTGTGGGATCTTGGAAAGACCGGTATTGGATTTTTAATGGCTTCATTTCTTTGTAGAAAGCGGTGTTTAACTTATTTTCTCATTGGTTCAATCTGTTTGAGTCAAAATTGTCGTATCCCAGTTTTGCTCGCTTCTGTAAGGACACCAATTACTCTCCAGGACTTATGGGTGTTGTTCTTTCAATGGTCAGTTCTTTTTAGCAAGTTCTAAGCAATTTGCTTTCCTTCTCAGGTTTCATACAAGTGGTTGAGCCGCAATTTCTTGGTATCTTCAAATACTGCAAAGAGGTTGGCACTGTCTTCATGGAGAATGATTAAGAATACATGGGCTTGAAACAGCACTGCTAATAGTTACTTCCTCTTCAGGTTGCTGCAAGAATTTGTTGAAAGACATGGAGACGGATTGGAAGTAGTATACTCTTTATCTGGATGGTTAAAGGACAATCCGTCGTGTTACCATATCAAACTTGTTTCTGGGCCTAAACTTGCTGGTCAGATTTTATTTTGCGTTGCCTGTTGCCTAATATTTGTATTGATTTGATGCTTATCTGACCTCCTGAGATGTGTTATCCATGCACTGGAGATGGGTCTTCCTGAAATAACCAAATGGAATTACTATATTCATATAGTTACATTGGTTTTGACCTTGATTCTTCATTTTATGATGTCTCAAGGAGCTAAAATGTGCAATGACTGATAGTTGTTTCTGACATCTATAACTAAAAACCTGCCTTTCAGATTTTAAGAAGAGTACTTTTTTGCAGTTTCTTTTCCCTTTCCTGAAAACATGGATTGATTGGCAACATGCTGCATAGGTAAATAACGGTTGGTTTTGAGGGACTACTAGATATGTAGGTTTAAATTATTTTTTAGGGGCTACTAGCAGTATGAAATGAGTTTTGCCATCTGAGTTAATCAATAATGTCATGTCAAAATAACATGCCCGATGGCCATGCTTGAGTTCGAACATTTGTTATGAAATCTCCATGCCAACAAAGTGATGCCTTGAATTGAGGTTTGAATAGGCCCACTTGTTGCGTGGATGCCTATACAGCTCGATTTGTGGATAGAACTTTGAAATTGAACAGGGATCTTGTTGACTTCATGGTTGTTCATTTGCACAGTTATGAGAATATGTGAGCTTTATTCCCTTGCCTGCCACATATTAAATGTGTATTCCTAGAAATTTCATGGTTTGATTAATTAATTATTTTATTAAGTCCATAAGGGATATTTACTTTGCTTGATGTCTATGCAGACGCCAGGGAAGAATTTGACGGTGAATGCTCAGTTCAAGTCTATAGTGTGCAAACTTGCATTCCAAAGGATTCAGCTGCACTTTGGAATGCTGAATTTGTGCAGGCGGAGGAGCTTTTCAGCCAGGATGCAACCACTGAGAATTGTCTGAGAGATAACAGGTGCGATGCCTTGGTTCAGGTTTCTGAGTATCTATATGCATGCAGGTGTCGCTAAACATAATATTTTGACGAGGACTAAACACAACGACTTCTCTGTGTGATTTTTCAGGTTCTGTGCGGTAGCTAATCCCTTTGTTAGGCGAAGTGCAGAGGGGGAGTTATTTGACTTGGGAGCTCCCAAGCTGAATGGCGCCAGAGCCTCAGGACCATCAAATGCTGTCCATCAAAAGGTTAACCCACCACAACCAAGAAAGATTGAACAGACAAGCCAAAAAAAGTCGGAGCAATCCGTAGATGTGCTTAAGCATGCAAATAGTGAAGGTAATGGTGCAGGAGTTCATGATCAGGCCAGCAAACTGCCTGCAGACAAAGAAAAAGTCACTAACTTTCCTGCGAGTAAAAAGTTGGGCCAGAACAGCAAGAACTCTTCCACAGCTGGGGGTTCTCTAGCAAATCTGTGGGGTCGTGCTTCCACCACAACAAAATCAAGTGCTGGGCCAGCAGAAAATAAGAACTCTGCTCCAAGTTCCACTGGTTGGTTCCTATAACCCATTTGTCTCTTTCAAAAGTTTGCTTTAATTCTCTCAAGTTATGTAAAAAAAAATTTACAAGGACTATTACAGAGTTCCTTCTGTTAATGGAAAATATCTCTTCATCAGTTAGTGCAGAAGCTCAAATCCATGCACATGAGGCAGCAGAATCAAATAGTGATGATGAGGGTCGGGATATCAATTTTAAGAGAACCTCCAAAACTGAAGGTGGTAGAAAAAGAAGAGTTGTATTTGATTTGTCGGATGAAGAAGATGAGAATGAAGATGCAGTCAATTTGGCATCACCTGATCTTCCAAAAGCCCAGTCTATCCTCGCTTCAAAAGAGAGTGCCAAGGAGTTAGTTTCTGAGAAGAAGTGCGAGGAAGATAAAGTGGAAGTTGATGAAGGAAAAGTGAGCAAGGAAGGACACCACCGGCCACCAGAGGAAGATGTTTCTGCTGTAAGCAGAGGCATGAACATTGGGATGTGCTCTTTGAAGGGCCAAAATCATGGTTCCTCCAAGGATGTAAATAAAAAAGTGACAAATCCTGCTCCAACCTCACCAAAGAGGCAAAAGGTTTTGAAGACTAGAATCGATGAACGTGGGAGAGAAGGTACCTTGATGCTTATTTATGGTTTTCATATCTACTTAGCATGCTAGTTCTATGTAAATATTTTGGGGTTTGATAGGAAAGGACGGATTCTTGAATAGAAAGTGGGGGCAATTGTCTCTGCTCACGTTTTGAAAAATGCATCAGGATAGTAGTAGTTTTATAAGGATTTTATTGTTTGCACCATTAAGTTTGTGAAGGAATTGTTTAGAACAATAATTTTCTGACAAGTTTCTGGTTTGGCCCCACATCTTTGGAAAGATTAACATTGCTAGATGGTTAGTTGTTGTGCATCTATACTTGATAGTTGATCCTGTAGTAATTTGTCTAATGATGTGAGCATACAAGAACTTTAGGCATTATTTAAATCAACAAACTTAATTAAAGCACATGGACAAGTTTGCCTCCACTTCCTAGAAGTTTCTACATCCGTCCCTGTTGATAGGTATTCTATACTTTATTCTTTTCGGTGTAAGTTAATTTGTTTATTCGAAGGAGATGTAGGATTCACCAATTCTATTTTACAAACTCAAATACATCACAAAAGCCACTTACAAGGCAAATAGGCATTACCTGCAAATCTTGAGTTTTTTGTATGTTATCCATTGGTAAGAGGTGTCCTCAGGTTTACCTCTACATGTCCTTGAGTGCATCTTCTTTGCAGTAACCGAAGTGGTCTGGGAGGGTGAGGAAGAATTGAAGAAAGCAAACAGTACTGCAGCTGACAAACCTAATGATGACAAAGCTGCTGACACCAAGAGCAGGTTTGTTCTTCTCCTTTGGGTTGTTTTCGTTCTGCAATATCTCAATTGACCTTTATTTGGGTAGAAGCTCACACTGGTATAGTTTACATGTATACATGCTTATAGAGAGCTTAGCTAGACTGATAATATCTTATGCTGTTAAGATTGCCATTTCTTCAGTTACAATTAGGCAAAGATGAAAGCATGATTGATGACTCCTACCTTTTCCCTCATCCTTCATGCATTTCTAATTAAAAGAGGTTATCTGGATATTTCTCCTAACTAAATCGGACCAGTCTGCATCTTTTAACCGAGTCCCAGGTTTTTTTTTTTTTTCTGACTTGTCATGCCACATCAAGTACAGAAATCATGTCATTCAGTCAGAGACACGCCACAATTAGCTAATAGCAACACCCAAGTCTGGCATTCTTTTTGGTTGAGTTAAATAAATGGAACTAGGGATCTGCTTTGAGCTTGACCACAAGGAATGGTAGCTGCCTCAAAAAGGACTATAGCACCTAAGATTGATCATCATACTGGACCCATGACATCAGATGCTGACTGGAGATTTTGTCATTAAATGACAGATTGGGGCTATGACTGGAAACATAATCTATGGTACTAAAAGATGGAGCTAGGCTACTGTCATGCTAGCCAGTTTGATTCTTGGCATATGTAGTGTCTCTTATGTTTAGGTTGTCCGCATAAATGCCTTTAACAAATTCGTGAAAACTTCAGGCCTCCTTTGACAAAGAAGTCCCCGGCAGTCGTTCCCACAGGTCATAGCAATCCAGCTGGCAAGGCAGGAAACAAGAAATCGGAAGTCTTAAAGATCCTAAGCAAGGCAACATCTTGTCCTTCTTCAAGAAAGTTTGAGTACAACTTGAGACACTTTATATTCTCTATCCTGTGTTCTTGGTTGTGATCTTCACTGTGTACATGTAACCTCCATGCAATTAGGTCATTAGTTATAAAATTTCCTACCTCTGTGATTTGGAATGGTTTCTATCAGTGTTACTTTTCTCCGTCCACGATCTCTGTGTCAATGTATCGAGAGAGGAATGAAACATTACTCAGACTGGAGCGCGGGCAGAGACTAATAGCACATTGCCCAAAAACTTGATGAATTCAACCAAACAATTAGCGGCAGCGCAACATGCCATTACTTGTTATTCATCATGTGTGGAGGTTGTTGCTGGCTTCTTCACTGGACATTGGAATGGATATCCTGAATTTCTGATGTATTGTAGAGGAATATCATAAGACCCTACTTTTATTAGTTATTATACCCCAACAAAAACATTTTGCCGCCGGTGAACGGATTAAATAGACTCGACTGTTATTTTCGAGATAGCTACCCACAATTTCTTCTCTTGTACTCTAATATTTCGAAATCGATGTGGTCCGCCCTTCTCATTCTGACAATCATATTGGGTTGGTCAAGTCTATTCCTTTGAACAATTCAACGCCAGATAAGCGAGCGTTGAACGTAGCAGTCGTAGGGTATAATGAAGGATTGTTATAATTCAAGGTGAATTTGAAAAGTTCAGCAAAGTTTCACGTTCTTTATTATATTGTTCAAATTCAAGGTGGAATTGAAGAATTCAAGGTGGCGCATTTTTCCATTTAAAAGAATCATTAAGACAAGTGTTGATACCTTTCCAACATTTTTCTTAAAAAAGTTAATACCACTAAAAATTTCAAATTAAAACCCTCGTCATATATGTGTCACTGAAGATTTCGAGTTGGTATCTTCGATGTATTTTTTCAAAATTACTTTTCATTATTTTGATATGTATGCATTTTAATAGGATCAATTTGGGTTATCAACACTAATATGAAGTTTTTTATAAGATGAAAATTAATTCGAGATAAATATCATGGATATATCGACATGAAATATTTTTTGGTAACTCTAACACTTTAACAAATTTATATTTTAAACCCGAGTTTTCCATGGCTGAATATAATTTATCCACTACTAGTGTGAATCCTTAATATATATATATATATATATATATATTCAGTTCACAGAGAGCGCAGCCTCCGTTGAAAGTTCAAACCTAACCCTTCGAAAAGATCAACACGGCCTTTAGGGATCCATCTCAACAAGAACTCGGAGCACCCCTCGCCACGTCAGCGGTGCCCCACACGTGTCGCGCTTTCACTCGTCGGGCGTCGTGGCCGAGGGCCCACATATAAAACCCCGGGATGACCCTATACAAACCCACCCCCCCCACACCGGAACCAAATCGCGGCCTTGAACCACCTCGACTTTCACGAGCTCTCCCCCAGATCTGTCTTTCTCTCTCTCTCTCTCCGTCGAACCCGAGGAAATCTCGCTCCGCACGGCCGAAAAGTTCGAACGCGTCTTCAAAGGTTCGATCTCCCATTCGCTCTTCCTGGATCCCTCGGTTGAACGTTGTCGGATTAGTGCGGATCTGCTGTCGATAATTGTCCCTTTTTTGTTCTGCTTCTAAGCTCGACGATTTGAGTGGTTTCCGAGATGTTGACCGACGAATTGCGCGGTTTGGATTTCCGTACGACGAGATCCGGTGGGGGAAGGGTGGGTTCGTGCTTGCGTGTCGGGGATCGCGTCGTTGTAGATGCTTGGATTGAGTCGATGTGGAAGGAAAAAAAGTTTCTATTTTTCCTGCGCCGCGGGAACGTGTGGGAGCATGGGGGTTTTGCTAGCGCTTGAATATCGCTTCGAGGTGGACTGAGTGGTGTGATTTTGTTCTGAGGTCGGGATCTTGATGGGTGCTCGTTTATGTATTTGTGTGCTTGAATGCCTTTGACTGTGTCGCATGTGGCGTTGGTTTGGAGAATAGAACCCTTTATGATGTCGGTTGTGTTTGGTGTTTGCAAGGAGTTGTGCGGAGTTGTCGAGAGTTCTTGTTTTTCGTTGAAACATATGAAGACTAAAAAGAACTATGTGATTTTGTTGCGGACTTTGCACTCTTTGCGATATATTAAGTGTATTGACATTCTACACTGGACTGTTTATTGAGATTAGGAGGAAAAATTTAGATCGATGAACCTCTTTTGGATGGCTCATGGCCGTTCTTTTAGTGGCTTGTTATATCTGTAGCACTTGATTTTCAGAAATTGATGTTGCAATCTTAAGACATGGAGAGGTTTTTGTGTAGTGTTGTTTTGAACCTGGTCTCTTATTTATATCTGGTGTGCAGGTCTTTGGTGGATTAGTGTCAGGAAGGCACCATGGGTGGTGGTTTCAGAGTGCTTCATCTTGTCAGACCATTCCTTTCGTTCTTGCCTGAAGTTCAAAGTGCTGATAGGAAGATACCATTCCGGGAGAAAGTGATTTACACCGTCATTTCTCTCTTCATATTCTTGGTTTGCAGTCAGCTCCCTCTGTATGGCATACATTCCACCACAGGTGCCGATCCATTCTACTGGATGCGTGTTATTCTTGCTTCCAACCGTGGAACCGTCATGGAGCTTGGTATTACTCCTATCGTGACATCTGGGCTTGTGATGCAACTCCTGGCTGGGTCAAAAATCATCGAAGTGGACAATAATGTCCGTGAGGATCGAGCTCTCCTGTAAGTATCAGTTGAAGTAATTTATATTTCCAGCACATTATTATGTCCAGAGCTGGATCATTCTCTTTTGATACCCAAGCCTCAGTGGTGATGTTGCATTTTTCGGTATCCTGGTCATTATTTGGTACTGGTAGACACTTTTAGCTGCTGCTCTGTTGTTAATATTCACGTAATTTTGATGCCCGTGGAACTCCTACTGCTGAATTAGCTTCCTACTTCTTATCATCTTTGAAGCATCAGTACGTGCTGAAAGATACCCCTAGCTTGCAACTTGGCCCGTATTTTGAATCGTAGCTATTGGATGTCTTTAATGGAAATGAGGACGTCCTTTTCTGCATTTGACCTTAGTCACGGTGCACCAGTTTTTCTGCTTGATCAAAATAGTGCGTCTTTTTTTTTTATTTTTGTGTGTGCCTCCTCAATTTACTTTGGCAAATTTTATTTCCTTTTTTTTTTTTTTCCCTCGTGCTGAATTGGTAACTTCTTTCTTGCAGAAATGGAGCTCAGAAGTTGCTGGGCATTTTGATTGCCATTGGTGAGGCTGTTGCATATGTTCTTTCAGGAATGTATGGAAGTGTTGGCCAACTTGGTGTTGGAAATGCCATTCTCATCATTATTCAACTGTGCTTTGCCGGCATCATTGTTATATGCTTGGATGAACTCCTTCAGAAAGGTTATGGTCTTGGTTCTGGAATCTCTCTTTTCATAGCAACTAACATCTGGTAAGTTTTCCTTCTTTTTACCCAACTTTTGCCTATCCATTTATAAGCATTTCTATCATATGTTGTTTATATATAAAAAGCTCTTGAGATTTTTTGACTGAGTGGCTTCATTCCAAATTTGATTGTTTTACATTTTGAGAGAACATAGAGAGCCTGCACCTTCTCATTTGTTCATTTCTCCTTTTCAGTGAATCTATTATCTGGAAAGCATTTAGCCCGACAACTATTAACAGTGGACGAGGAGCAGAATTTGAAGGTGCAGTCATTGCTCTCTTTCATCTCCTCATCACTCGAACGGACAAGGTTCGTGCTCTGCGGGAGGCTTTTTATCGACAGAATCTGCCAAATGTCACGAATCTGCTAGCCACTGTCCTGATTTTCTTAATAGTCATATACTTCCAAGGATTCCGTGTGGTTTTGCCTGTGAGGTCAAAGAATGCTCGAGGACAGCAGGGTTCATATCCGATCAAATTATTCTACACATCTAACATGCCCATCATTCTGCAGTCAGCTCTTGTAACCAACATTTACTTCATTTCTCAGGTAGTGGAGGTCACATTTCTGTGTATTGCTATGTTCAAATTTTAGCTTTTATGACTCATGCATTTGTTGTTGGCATCAGTTGCTTCACAGGAAGTACAGTGGAAATTTCATTGTGAACCTTTTGGGTAAATGGAAAGAATCTGAGTACTCAGGTGGCCAATCCGTCCCAGTTGGTGGTATCGCCTACTATATCACCGCTCCATCAAGGTGATCATCTGTTCCTTTTCAAAAAATGATGTTCAGTCTGGCTTTGTTGATTTGAAAACTCACCAGTTGACATTTTGCTCTATCCTCCTGCAGCTTGGCTGATATGGCAGCCAATCCCTTCCATGCACTCTTCTATCTTGTGTTTATGTTGTCAGCTTGTGCACTGTTCTCCAAAACATGGATTGAAGTTTCTGGATCCTCTGCTAAAGATGTTGCCAGACAGCTCAGGGTATGAAGTGTGAAACTTTATTTCTCTTGACAGAGTCTGCTAACAATTGAATGAGAAACAACCTTATGGTTCAAATAATGGGGTATCAGTAGTTGCATGCCTGCATGTCGAGGCTACAATTGTTTGGCTTTTATGTACGTTTATCTCAAGTGACCCTGGATTTATCAGGTTCATTGGGAGCTTTTCCTTTCGACAATCATCTTTTACTATCCCTATTGTCTGTTGAGCTTTTAAATCTCTGATAAGCTGATTTGCATCTTCCACAAGTTTCTGTGTTTTGCTGGAGCCACCTACTTATGGCTTGTTCTTTGTCATTTCTTTTGGTAAATTCTAATTGCTTTCAAAATTGTCTGCCGGTCCTAATCTGGACCTTTTGTCATGCAGATTTGCACAGTTCCATCTTTTCCCTAACATCTCTCTTTCCTTGTCAATCTTAGGAACAACAAATGGTGATGCCAGGCCATCGTGAGTCAAACTTACAGAAAGAGCTCAACCGCTACATTCCCACTGCTGCAGCATTTGGAGGCATGTGCATCGGCGCACTGACTGTTTTGGCAGATTTCATGGGGGCAATAGGCTCAGGGACCGGGATTCTTCTTGCCGTCACCATCATTTATCAGTACTTTGAGACCTTTGAGAAAGAAAAAGCAAGTGAACTTGGGTT
The DNA here is from genome assembly GCF_016545825.1 of Eucalyptus grandis. Classification (NCBI taxonomy): domain Eukaryota; kingdom Viridiplantae; phylum Streptophyta; class Magnoliopsida; order Myrtales; family Myrtaceae; genus Eucalyptus; species Eucalyptus grandis. The sequence continues at coordinate 14,750,277 of NC_052617.1, read as the reverse complement.
CTTTGGTTTCTAAGGCCGTGCTCTTCTCTGGCCAAAGCTTGTTCGCAGTCCAGTTTTGGTGAATCTGACGATGCGAGTAGGACACACATGCTAGCTTTGAGAGATTGGAGATGATTATAATGCTCCTAGGAAATGCAGATGGGGCAGCATCTTAAGATAGTTTTGTTCCTTATTTATGCCCTTTTTTCTGCAACTATTTTTTGCAGTATGACTGGATCTGTACCGTCGCCACAGCCTGATCCTATAGTTTTTCCAGTTTGCAATTCAATAGCTTGTAAAATTACGTGAAACTAGCACATTAAGAACGAGTAATGGGGCCTTAATTTCTATATGGATGTCTATACTCGTGATGAGTTCTTTCCAGTTCTGCTCTGCAGGCCCATGTGGAACTTCATTATCTTCCAGGTGCCAAAAGGAAAAGCGCATTATTTTGTTTTGCGCGATGCGTTGGAGATGCGGCTTTGTTTCCGCACTTGCTGATTGGACAGTCATTGGGTGGCTTTATTTTCTGGCAAACCTCGTCTGAATGCATTGAATTTCGATTTCCACAAAGTTAATTGAATCGAGGCAATGGTTGCTTCGCTTATGTCGGAATGCAACGGCAGGTTTGAAAACTATAGTTTAGCTCTATCGAGGTAGCGATTTGGTTGATACAGAGAATGGACGTTGGTTTTACATGCACCAGATGTTTCGTTGGACTGTTGGTGTATGTATGTGCTAATGTTGGCCTTCAGAAACAAGCATTCAGTGACGGGAAAATGAAGTACAGTGATTCTTTTTTGGCTCAAAAAAGTAGTGTTTGTATATTGATTGCTGCATGCCTTTGGACTCCAATTCGTGATGCTCCTTTTTGGAAATGAAATCTCTTTTTGACTTTCATTCTCTGCGGGTGTGTTTTGTAGTTGAAGGTGTTCTTTCTTCCTCCAAAGTGTCAACAATACGCCGCGGTACGCAGGCAAAAAGTGGACTCTAATTGAAAGAATTTAAGTCCCTTTTGCCTATTGTAGGCATGGCATGCTTTCTTGCCTCCGCTTTCATTTGAGATGTAACGGGCATATACGGTACTGCGGATTCAGCTTTCTTTTTCATCTGTACTAGAAACAGAATGGGAACATGAGACAATTAACATTATTTGGAAACCTTTTTCTTTTCATGCAAAACGCTGGCGTGGACACGTTAAGACAGACAAGGGACAAGTTGTCATGTTGGCAAAAATCAACGTGTTTTGTGAATGCAAACGGGCATTTCCTTCCGCAGGGGAGGGAAACGTTTCTATAAAATTTATAAAATAGAAAAGAACAAAAACAAAAAAAAAGCAGAAAAAAGGGGTGATTTGTGCGGGTTCAAATTTGTTGACAGGTAGATAGGCCACTAGTACCCTGCTACATTCACTCATTTTCAATATTGAAATTATGACGATTTTCGTGTTTCTCGCTTTGCTTTTTCAATTTTGATCTTCTCAGTTCTCAGATAGCCCCACTTGGGCTGTATTGAAATGATCCGTTTCCCTTCTTGTCCTTTCTCGTTCATGTAAATCTCCTCCTCTGTCCTCGAGCTTTGCACCGTCTCTCTCTCTCTCTCCTGTCTCTGTCTCTCTCTGCCTCTCTCTCTCTCTGCGTTCAGAGTCTCTGTCTCCATTTGATCACTCTTGGCAGTTTGCAGAATAAATGGCAAAGCCCAGCCCAGTAGCTGCCTTTCCGGGCAGTTCCTCTTCCGAGCTAGGCGCTGAAGTCTTCAGTCTACCGTAGTAGCTGAAGACAAACGACAGCTCACGCAAAGCTCGAATCTTCTGAGTGCCCTCCATCTTTTACCTGCTTTGCTTTACTTAGCATTGCTATAAAGCCGCGTGGTGGATTCGGCCTTTTTTTGGGCTGAGGCAGGGAGCCTGAGGTTGTCAACGTTTGGAATGTGCGGAGAAGAAGTAGATAAACGCACGGTCTCTTTCACACTTGTTTTCCTGGGGTAGCGTTAGAGGTATGATGGTTTCTGTTTTCTTGCGAGTTTAGTGATGGGTCTTCGTTTAGACAATGTCAATGAGCACCTACGACTGTTATGTAGTGTTAGTCGTGGGTCAAGCTGCCTCCTTTTCACCTCTGAGATGAAGGAACATGGTCATGCTCGACTGGGTTTTTAAGTTTCTGATGATCCTAAGTTGTTTTTGGTTCATGCTCTCTGTAACGTGTCGCCTTGCACTTGTGCTTGCTGCATATGTCGCTAGAGACCATTTCACAGGTATGGTGTAGCAGCCTTGTAGTAAATGGCATCTCATCTTCTACAAGTATTGACCGCCTGCTCGTAAGCAAATTCGTTTTCGTGGATTTATTTCTCAGTTTAAGTCGGTGGTTGGAGAGATTTTAAACGTTGTTGATTCAAGAGGGGTCACATCACAACCAACAGAGAAAGAACGTTAGGTTAAATAATTACATGAGTTCCATGAGTTCTTCATGGATATGAATTTTTTTTTTTTTTTAAGAATCTAGAGGATTGCAGCCTTTGGGCATCTTTCTTGAATCGCTCACCTCATCCAAGGCTCCCACTTGTCCTCATTATTTTCTATTCATCTTTTTTCACAACTTATACGCTTTGCTTTGGAGTGTACTTTTTAACTCTTTTCAAAAGAAAGAGCAGAATCTTATAAAGCTAGAAGGACAAATCTTAAGGAAATTTCGTTTCATCCTCAATTTATGGCCTCTTTCTGAGAATTAAAGCATGCCACTTTCTGCTTTCTTCACCATGCTCATCATAGCTCCTAGTGACCCGTTACAGTATCCTTGTTCTTTGACAACCTTAAGCTTCCGTTGAACGACTTGGTAATCGTATTTTTGATATTCTATCTCTATTACCTCTTTCTTTCTGCAGATGGATTCCGCTCAACAGTCTGCAGTTACTCCGTCAAAGTATAAGTTTGTGCAAGCTTTTGCGAGGTTTCTCCACCTTCGATCCACTACTGGGGTTGCCCCAGTTGATAATTTTGTTCAGAAAATCAAGCCCCGAGATAAAGTTACGGATGTTTTGCTAGAGGAAGACCGAAATTGGGATACTCTGCCTCAGTTCGATATTAAAGAGAAGGGTTCTCAGCAATGGGATGCCTTGGACGTGCTTCTTGCTGAATTATTTGCCAGCATTTCTTCATTAAAGGCGGCGTATGCCCACTTACAGTTTTCTCAGCGTCCCTATGATAGCGATGGGATTCGAATGGCTGACCAGATCATCGTATCTGAATTGAAGAATTTGGCTGACTTGAAGCAATCCTATGTGAATGAGCAGCTTGACCTTCCACTCGAGAGTTCTTTGTTGGCCGAAATCAAAGAGCAGAAGAGTATGGTAAAAACATATGAAATTATGGTGAAGAAGCTGGAACGTCAGATTAAGCTCAAGGAATCTGAGATTGCATTTCTCAGGGAGAAGTTGGAGGAATCAAGCTGGCAGAACAGGTTGCTCATCAAGAGCACAGAGCGAAGTTGGCCATTCTCTGATCTCCAGAATATACAGTTATCAAGCTTGAACCATATCCATTTTGATGCATTTCTTAAGTACACTACTGAGTCCCTGCGGAACTTTGTTAGATCCATGGTGGATGAGATGAAAGCCGCTTGCTGGGATCTCGACGCAGCAGCTAATGCAATAGAACCTGGCGTGATTTATCAGAAAGAAGACCATAAATGTTTTGCATTTGAATCCCATGTTTGTCGGGAAATGTTTGATGGGTTCCAATGCCCAGACTTTTCCCAGCCAAAAGAGTCCTTACCACAGGAGAGTAAAAGCCAGCAACAGCTATTTTTCGACAGATTTGTGGAGCTCATTTCCCGTGAGCCAATGGATTCCCTTCGCGAGAATCCTGAATCAGCATTTGCCAAGTTTTGTTGGGTGAAGTATGTGCGGCTCATCCACCCTCAAATGGAACTGGCTTTCTATGGCAACTTAAAGCTCAGAAATAAGCTCAATGCCGGGGAATATCCTGAAACCACATTCTTTTATATTTTCTTGGAAATGGCAAAGCGAATTTGGCTCCTGCATTGCTTGGGATTCTCACTCGAACATCATGCCTCCATTTTTCAAGTGAGCAGAGGGTGTAGGTTTAATGAAGTATTTATGGAACCTGTGGCCAAGGAGGAGCTGCTGGCAGCAGACAATATGCCGGAAGAATATGACCAACAGGTGGCCTTTACTGTTGTTCCTGGGTTCAGAATTGCCACAGCAGTTTTACACTGTCAGGTCTATCTAATGACTTCCAAACCAGCATGAGCCGCAGATATGCCAATATGCTTTTAAGACTTAATTGTATCTTTGAGTGGAAGCAATTGTCTTGATCTGCTTAAGCGGATCACAGGAAGAAGAGGAAAACTGCATACCAGGTTGCTAAATGTGCTGTGGGGACTTACTTCCAACATGGCTACACTTCTCTTTGTTTACTTTTCATTTTCCTTCAGATATAATTCTACCTGATCATGGGTACTTCTGAAGAATGAAAATGCGAAGATTGGCTGTATTGGCAATCCACAGTGAATTTATTGACGGTTTGTTTAAGAAATTCCCAACATCCTGTGATGTTAGGAGGATAGGGAAGGAGTCCTTTAGCTGTCTTGATCTTCACTGTCTTGTATGATGTATATTTGGATGAAATGCATTCTGTTGGAACTTATACACGTATCATTTTGTAGCTTTACTTCGCATGCTTTTAATCTTTCAAACTGAGATCCCTATTCTCTCCGAAAGGTTTTAAAGACACATGCTTAATCCCACAGGTATGTATGGCAGCAGTATGCCGCCCACCACTTTCGTAATATACCTGATAATGGGGACAAGAAGGTCTGTTGTATCTTTTTAGACTCAATGGTCTGCCAAGCCTAGCCCAAGATGGTGCCTGAATTCTCAGTCTTGAATAATCCTTTAGCTCAGTGCACTTATTAGTGGTCATGTGCTATGCTTCTGGTACATAAAGAACATTTTGAACCGTTTGTTTCATCTCAGACTTGGTCTTGTCATTTATCAATGAAGAATATGTCGGAAATGAGCAATGTTACCATGGAAATTTCACTCACAAGGCTTGCTTCATAAACTTAGTGTTACACCTTCCCTAGCTTTTGCCTTTAATTTATCATTTTGAGCATCCAAAAGTATACAAAATCTTCTACAATACGCTGTGTCTCTTTTTGCATACCCTGGAATTTGTAGGTGAAGTAGTAAATTACCCCACGTCCAGGCAAAGAACAAGAAAAAAGGAAAGCTAATTTGTCTGATAAATTTTCAACATCAAGCTCATGGAGTAGATTGAAGACGGGTTTCTTTGGATCAATGACCAACTCCGGGACTTGGGACCGACTGCCACAATACTCTGCCACCGTTGGCAACGTGAAGACTGGAGAGTTTTTCCTTGTCGATAGCTGTCAAATGCCCTTCATAGGGAAGTGGTATAATGCCGCTAGATGCGGCACTCAGAAGCAGTCCCTCCTCTAACAGCGGCAACCTTCGGGCTTCTGAAGACGACGGGCAGCAGATGATGATGATTAGAACGATGAAGATACGCAAGAGATACCTGAGCCGAGCCATGTGCAGCAATTACTATCTCTGATCAGACCGGAAAAGGCAAAACGTTTAGGACTTATGCGTGTGTTTAGGACAAGATTGGCATGTGTGACTTCTTTATGGTGGATACGAGGAGGCAGTGAGTGAGCTATTTATAACAGGGATTTGCACACGTTAGCTAGAAGAGTCAGAGACAAAAGGATCACGTTAGTTGGCTAAATTAGCGCAATTTAGATTAATTGAAGCTTGAGGTTGCATTATATAATCACGTAGTATTATATTCAAATGCTTGGTTTAGTGGAGGTTTGAATTTGGTGGCGAATGAGATGAACCGCCGGCCTCCTTTTTTCTTAATTTTTTTGTCGGAGCTTGCATTCGTAGTGCCATTATTCTATGGAGTCTAATTATCAACTCGTGACTCGTGAGGCTTGATTTAGTTTAGAAAAAGCTCTCCTTTGGGTCTTTACTTCATGCAGCATCTGTAGGTCCTCCCTAAATGACTCTTTCTACTTCTCGTTACTGTCTCTACCCGAATCGGTTTGATCTCTTTGCAAGTAATAGCGTCGTTCAAATTGCCAGTTCAGCTAGCTAAAGCGACATCACAGTAACTCTTTGCCACTACAGACGTAGGAGTTTCTTCGGGTTCCAAAAACAAAGAAAAGCGGGCGAAAATGTCAAAAAATATGTGCAGTTTTCTGAATCCTCGTGAGCTCCAAGATGGCATCTCGTGGGGGCTTGTGACAGCATCTAATTAGCCGTCCGCTTATACAATATGCTGTTAATAATTGGTTGACCACCTCAAGTAGCGCCTATGCATCTGCAATATAAGACACCCCCGTTGACAACTTGACATGATGGTGCTGTGAAATCATATTCCGATTTCTGGATGCGTGCGAGATTGATGCCAGATGCGACGACGAAAGCGGACAAAAGGTGCGTTGATTGAGCGCATGAAGGTCAGACTGATTGAAAAACTTGGCCCATGATGACATGTCTGTAGGGTAAGAGCCGGCTAATGAACTGCATCAGAGGTTTTGATTAACTAATCTCTTTTATTTGGATGCAGAAAGTGCTAATTTGTTGGGATTGGCTTGGCATCAACGTAAGGATAAAGGTGTGATCTGTCTGGCATATGATTTTGAGGAGACGCCTGACAACCATACTCCCATTCCATAGATACTATTTTGTCCATAGAGTGAGCAAAGTATTCCGTAAGTTTACTTAATAAAGATCTATTCGTTTTTTTTTTTCAAAATATCGATAATGCATGGAAATAATTATCAAAGAAAGTCACAAACTTATTGTATGAATGTCGGTTTAGTATTAAACTTTTTAATTTGATGAATTTAGTTTTAAACATTTTTTAACGATTTGTCGAGGTTAGCTAGAAATCTCTTGTGTGGACTTATATGGGATGGTTTGGCCCCAACGATGACAATTTTTGTATTAAGTGATTCTAAATATTTTAAATATTTTATTTTATTTTTTTGTCTTTCTTTAGTATTTTTTTTTTTTATTGAAGTTTGACGAGGATCATAGCCCTAGCTCCACAATGGACAAAAAAAATTATAAAAACTTCATAAAAATTTGAGAATTTTTTTTTTTTAAAAGCAAAAAATGTTTACGTTAATACTTGGTCATGCCATGTATGATAACCAGCATTCTTGTCGATAATAGCTAGTCAATATTTGCCGAATTACTAAATTGACAAATCGTTAAAAGGTTTAAAATTAAATTTGCCAAATTTAAAATCTTGGGAGTAATTTGGCATATGTACATTAGGTTTACAAGTTTTTTGATAATTTTCTCCATGGGCAAGGTCCCTAGCTCAAGTCCTAGTTCAAGTCCAAGATGGCCTAATGACACATGATACGAAAAAATTGATGTCTTGAAAAGTGCAAAACTTTTACTTATTTAGTTGCTTAACAAGTATTTCGAGACACTTATTGATATGATTTGTTAAATTTCTTTGACAGATGTTTCAACACAATACAAAGCATTATTAGCGTTTCGTAACTTGACTGAGAATCTGTTCATCTAAAAGGCAAAAAAAAAAAAAAAAAGGATTCGACGCTACAGTAATGTAACTAAAACTCCATGCCTAATCATCATAGCATGGTTTAAGGAAAGAACAAAGAAGATCCAGAAAAGAAGAAAGGGAAAGAGACAGCACTAATGCCTGGTCTGTTCACTGTTCCCAACAGTTTAACGAAGGAAACCAAAAGTGAGAGAGGGGAATATAATCCTGAGTGATTGGAGACAAAAGGGAAGAAATCTGGAGGACACGAAGAAAGCTGACGCCTTTACACCTTTAATGGACCCTTGCGCAGATTTCATGGACTCCTCCAGTGTCTGGAAATTCTCTTTGCTAGACCCGCCACTGTTACGTCCACTGATGGGTCACTGTTCTTCATTCGAACCGCCCTGCCTCATCTTCATTCAAACTTCATTCTACATATTAGAATATCAAACCACAACTTCATTTGATAGTTTAAATTTTTAAAACAATTGACAAACTAAGCGTGAGAGGAAATGTTAGCGTAATTAAAGATTAAATCATATCTTCATCTAACAACTTAAACTTTTGAAATAATTAACGGTAGTCTCACAAAAATTCTCACATTTAGTACAAAATGCACACCTCGACCGTTAGTTCCAAGTTCAATTTTGAGAGTGAATGCTACAATTTTTATTGAGTGTTTGGGAGCCACGACATCTTATGATTTTCTCGTGAAGAGGTTTTCTTCGACTTCAAAGTGTGTTGTAGTTGATGAATGGGTCAACAATTGTAAGCAAAAAGCATCCCACTTCACCTAATAATTGAAAACGAGAAGGCAAAAACGAACCATCAAAAGAATCATGCAATGGTGAAGATAGACAAAGTCAAATGATCAGGATTTTAAGATTTGGATTTCTTTTGAATGATGTGATTCTTTTAAGCGGAAGATACACTGAATGAAAGCTCATCCATGGAAACAAAGCAAGAGGAGATCGTGTTCATTTCCATGTCCTCCGAATGATGATTAAAGGGAAGCCAGCACACCCTGATATTTCATCCATTCTTTAGAAGCACCAGAGGGCCTGCAAAAAACAGTATAGACCTGAAAGCATTAGTCTTTGCAACACGAACCAGCTCGTCTTCTTTGCAAACAATGTCAGCGCAGCCGAAGCATCTACCGAATGAATGTGTATGGGTAGCTAGTTCACTGTGATGAGCCGAACTTACTGCAAACAAGAAAGAAAGCGAAGTTTCCTAGCGAGCAAAACGGGGGGAAAAGTTTCATAATGCGTACGCTGAATCGAAAGATGCGGTTCCTCCGGTGAGCCCTCTTAGCACTCTTCAGTCCCAACCCCATTCCGTCGTCCTCTTTACAGCGTACGGCGTTTCCGGGTGAATCCAGGTACACGCTTCGGCGTATCGGGGGAGACCAGAGACTGCTCTGCTCGTAGTCGAAGTCGAACTGATGGGCGTCAAAGAACTTGCCGAGGAGCCTGTCGGAAACCGACCTCGAGACCATCTGGACGGTCGGGCTGTCGATGGACCCGGAGGTGGTTTCGGAGGACGACGCTAGAGAAGATGGCTCGGACATGGACGGTTGATCAATGTACGAGAGAGTTTTGGCCCTTGTTTGTATGGTGGAATGTTGTGGTAGTTTTAGAGATGGTTTGGTCTTATATCATACAACGAGGACCCCGGGAACAGACGCACAAAGCTTTCAAATTTGGAATCTTGTGAAATTTCTTGTCAATCGCATCGGCTATAAATACTGTCACGTGTAGAAATGACCCTCGAGTGAATTTCTTGTCCATGCGAATTTAATATCATCACCAAAAAAAAATAAAAAAAAATAAAAAAAAGAATGGGATTGAAAAAAATTGAGAATTCCGTTGCCGGGACTTGAACCCGGGTCTCTCGGGTGAGAGCCGAGTATCCTAACCAACTAGACTACAACGGATTTGTTAAGGACGTGGTACTTTATTTTATAAGTTGAATACTGGTCACTAAAACCCTCCCCGCCGAAAGGCAAACCTCCTGCTCATTTCGCTCAAAATTCACTCTCTTCCGATTGCATTTATTAACCGTACAAGATTACCCTGTTTCGTGCTCTTCACATGGGCTTTTCGTTTTTTGCTATTAATTCCTTACTTGCACTTTAGGGCATTCAAAGCAGGGGTGCCAAAATTGAATCGAAAACCTGAACCGAATTTTTGTGCACTTTCGGGTCAATTCGGTTATGATTCAAATAATGGAAAGATAATCGTTATTTATTTTTTATATTTTTTTTGTTAAGGTTATTTCACCTGAACCAAACCAAAATTCTTAAGAAAAACTAAATGCTCAATTTTAAATCTTTCATCTTTCTCGCTTTTTATTCTATTTGGTTCCAATAAATAAGGCAAAAACTACAAATCAAACCAAACTTAATTGGGTTTTCAATTCAATTCATATTCGGTTCTACTTACCTTATTGGTTTAGTTCGATTTAGATTTTGAAAACCAAACCAAACCGAACCACTAATACTCCTAATTCAAAGTTCTCTTAAATGCCTCTCAATTTAATTCAAGGGGATGTTTTGGGAAAATTGTCTATAAAATTCATAAATTTATTATATTTTTACCAATTTAGTCTCAAATATTTTAATTGTGTTAGTTAAGTATTAAATATTTTTATGATTTGTCAACGTAGTCTATCTAACCAAAATTTAACAAGAAATTATTAACACGGATGCCAATAAGACTAATGACCGATGATGATGTGGATAGTTTTAACAATCTATTAATATTTTTTTTGAACTCTTCTTTATTTATTTTTTTTTACAACTCTAGCTGACAAGAGCTGCAACACCCTCATTTGTGGCTAACAAGGGGATCATTGTCCTCTTCTATACTAGGTGAAGCATCATGGCCCTTGCCTAGATTAGGCAAGGCATCACAACCCTTGTTAGTCCATAGTTGGGGAAAAAAAAGGAATGAAAGAAAATAATTAAAAATTATTTAAAAAGTCAAAAATTTGTCCAACTTAACGTCGACTATGTCATGTAAGTGGCTCGCTAGTTTTCACGTTAGTGATTTTTGGTAAAAATTGGTCGAATTGACTCATTTGATAAAATGTGAAAATATTTATGATTCAATTAGTATAATTAAAGATTTATGACTCAATTAACAAAAAAGTACAAATCCGTAAAAGCATCGATCTTCGTGACGAACCAACTCGGATTCTTCACAAATAGTGTGGGCACAACTATGAATGTGGAGGTTCATTCAAAATGGGAAAGTGGCTAGTTGACTACGATTTAATGGCATTGTTTTGTAAATTAATTCGAAAGAGACCGTCAGAAAAAATACCACTCCCAACAATTTCAGATTTATACAATAAATTGAATGTTTAATTTGAAAATTCAAAAGAGTATCCCAGAGGTACAAGTCTTGAAACTGAAATTAAATTCCAAGAAAAACTAGGAAAATAAAATGTCATTTCTAAAATTAAAACAAAACCACTACTGAGAACTAATCTATATGTTTTAATAGCTTCCACATGTAAGCGCATCTTGTTTATCGAATATATGCTCTGTTCACTTCCCACTAGTTTCTGCCGATTTTGAAAATCCTGTAAGGAATTCGAAATATGGATTGTAGAACTAGATCAATTCACCAAGTATTATGACCCACATCAACCATATTAGATTCATAACAAACGCATGAGAATTAATTACCTTTCTTTTTTAGTCAAGCCTTAAATTTGGCGCAATCCTTCTTCATGTGCCCATTCTTTTTGCATAATAAGCACTTGGATTCATTTTTAATGTCAATTTGGGGAGATAGAGGCATCTTACCTTTTCCCTTTAGCTTGCCTTGCCCTTTATACTTATCCTGTGTTGCCATATGAGCACTTTATCATTCATCCATTAGTAACCTCTTTTCCTCTTGAGCACACATGGTTATGAGTTCATTGATTGACCATTTAGTCTTATGTGTGTTGTAAGAGATCTTAAAAGGAGCATACTCTTGTGGGAGAGTATTCGGGATATAGTATACAAGAAAGAGTTCTCACATTTCACCCTCAAGATTCTTCAGTTAAGCTGCAATGTCCCTCATTTTCATGATGTGCTCACGCACACCTCTTACATTGGTAAGTTTTAAGAATGAGAACTTTATAATCAGGGTCATGGTATATGTCTTCTATGAAAATTCAAATTGTGCATCAATAGCCTCTAGCAGTTTCTTAGCATTGTTATATTGAATGACTGAACCACGAATTATAGCAAATAGTTTTGTTTTTATATACATCATGCGAGACGAGCCAAACTCACTGCAAGCAAGAAGGAAAGGAAAGTCTCCTCCGAAAGGGAATGAGATAAGATAATTAAAAAAAAAAAAAAAAAGGAGAATTCCGTTGCCGGGACTTGAACCCGGGTCTCTCGGGTGAGAGCCGAGTATCCTAACCAACTAGACTACAACGGAGCTTGTTCCATAGATTCCACTTTATTTTACATATTCAATATTAGCCGCTAAAACCCTACCGTCTTCACCAAAAGGGCAATCCTCCCGCTCATTTCACTCCGAAAATTCACTCTTTCTTCCGTTCGCAATCTCTCTCTCTGTCGATCGGCGTTCAGATCGGAGCGGCGACGGCGGAGGAGATGAGGGAGGAAGAGGTAGAGAAGCTGCGGGGGGTGGTGAGGGACTGCGTGACCAAGCACCTCTACTCGTCGGCCATCTTCTTCGCCGACAAGGTCGCCGCTTTCACCCGCGACCCCGCCGACGTCTACATGCAGGCCCAGGCCCTCTTCCTCGGCCGCCACTACCGCCGCGCCTTCCACCTCCTCAACGCCTCCAAGATCGTCCTCCGCGACCTCCGCTTCCGCTACCTCGCCGCCAAATGCCTCGCAAGTCCCCCTTTTCTTCATCCCTTCTCTCTCTCTCTCTCTCTATTGTTTTTGTTAATTGGGTTGGGCATTGGCGTGTTATTTTCCTCTTGGAAGAAAAAAAAAATTGAAACTTGCTCGTGTTGAACAGGAGGAACTGAACGAGTGGGATCAGTGTCTGCTGATGCTCGGCGATGCCAAGGTGGACGAACATGGGAATGTGTACGACACGAAGGAAACTAATGCCATGTACTTAGATAAGGATGGGGAGGACCGCGAGATCAATGTGAGTTTACAAAAGTTGTTGCCTGCAGCTGTTGCGAGTCTTTTTCCTAATCGAAAAGGAAAACAATCTGGGTCTCGCATAATGTTACTTAACATGGCAGAACTATTCTTATTTGTCATTGTGAAGGGGGTCTTATTATTTAGATGGACACTTTTGAGTAAGCGGTATCTGGGTTTTCCCCTTCAGTAGTAGAAGATGATGGGCTTCGGTAACTGTTTTGGAAGACATGCTGAATTAAATGTGAGCAGGCGTTTAGGATAAAATTTTTATTTGAAGGGAATAATTTTGAACGTCATGGTGGTGGAACTGTGAGAATCGGATACCTTATTTTCCCGCATATCTCTGTTCTACATTTTGCCTTTTTGCTTATCCAGTATTCGGTAACTAATCTGGTCTTTATTTGTGCCAAATTGACTGCTTCAAATTGAAAAAAAGTAAAAAAATGACAAATGCTTTGGGCTGACCATCCCCAAGGAGCATGAGATTGAGTCATTATGGTAGAATGTTACCACTGCAAATATTGAATAAGCATGTTAATGATTTATTTCTTTCAACAGATATCTTCAGCTATATGCTTTTTGAGAGGCAAGGCATATGAGGCTCTGGAAAATCGTTCCCAAGCCCGGCAATGGTTGGTTCCTTTTGCCTATTTTGTTTGCACTAATTCATTTTGGTGAGCTACTTGCGGCTGAATGGGCTTGTTATGATCCTAGTTTCTGTTGATGGTGAAAATCTGAATGTTTGTTTCTTGTCAAATGTATCATAGCTGTATGTTAGAGAATTAATGTTTATGTTGAGCTCCCTGAATTTTGTTAATTGTCTTGATGACAAGAGAAGAAACATACGTTCAGCTACATGTCTGTCAATTTTTAACGTTTTGCTGTGTTTTCTTTAAGGTACAAAGCCGCTGTAAAAGCCGATCCTCTCTGTTATGAGGTATGTGTGACAATTGCCGTGGTAAATTTCTCTTATTTTTGGTGGTGAAGATGTTTCCTTCTATCTGTGTAGTGTTTCTGTATATTTGTTGTTTCCTCTTTTATGGTTGACATTTTCTCGCTTCTTGTGATGAAACTTCTGTGTAGTCTCTCTAAATTAGCATATTATGAAACGGGTATCACTCCTCACTTGCAATGATCTCCTCACTGTTTTGTCTTGTTCTTTTTCAGGCTTTGGAATGTCTTATCAACAATCACATGCTTTCAAGTGAAGAAGGTGGAGTTGAAATATATGTTATCTTTTTACCAAAAAAAAAAATATATGTTATCTTGTACTTTCTTCTTGTCGTATATTAAGCCTTTTAGGTCCAAAGTTACATAATTAGTGGGTCTCCACATCATTTTACTTTATGGGTTTTTATGGTAAGTACTAAACTACGTGGTTTGTCATGATGAATTGCAACATACTCTGAGACCTTATAGACATACAAGACTGTTGCTTCATGAGATTTTTTGATTTTGAGTATGGTGCCATATGAAACTATGCCTTTGTTTTTACAGAAGCCAGTTTACTTTCATCACTGCATTTTGGTCCAGAAGATGAATGGCTCTCTTCTTTCTATTCATGCCTGATAAAGAAGGTAGTAAGGTGCAGCTAAGACAAGCTCTTTGTCATGCAAAACATACTTGGGAACTGCTTACATTATTTTCTTTTTCCAGTCCTGCATTCTGATCAGTTTATTTTTTTCAGTATGACAAAGAGAATGTTGTGGAGGCCAAGTTTAAAGAACTTGAGAATGAAAGTTACAGTAGTAATCCTTCTGAGCAATCTTTCATGCGGACCCTGAAGAATGATACTGATCTAATGGCATGCAAAGCTGAATACTATCATCAGTGTGGTGAATATCAGAAATGCTTTGAATTGACTTCCATGTAAGAATGACCAACTTGGAGCTTACAATGGCCACTCCTGTCGATACCTGACCTGGATTCTCCTTAATGTCTTAGACTGCTCGAGAAAGATCCCTTCCATATGAAATGTACTCTGGTGCATTTAACAGCTGCTACTGAACTTGGTCATTCAAATGAACTTTACCTTATGGCATGCAACTTAGTGAAGGACTATCCCCAAAAGTGAGTATAGTTTTCCTGTTACTGCTCTTTTATTTCAATTTCTCAAGGCCTTTGCAATGTTAAACAGTAATTTTCTAATGAATATTCTGGTGGTCATCCCTTGGTGGATAATTATCATTTGGAATTCACAGATGTGGTGTTTGGAGACTGTTTGACTTATTGTATTAGCGAGTCTTCACTTAGCCATATATATGCAGGAGGAAAAGGATGTAATACTAATCAACTGAATATTATCCCTGAATGCATCATTTTTTGTCGTATTTTCAGTCCTAGACATTCTCCAATAGCTTCTTTGAGTAGAAAGACTGAACATTGTTTTGTCACGAGCGGCAACTGGCAAAGTACCACAATGAGTGTTATGACTTGTTGGGATTTTTATAGCTATATTACTGTTGTGGGCTGCATGAGCAAATTATTTGATTATGTTTCTCTGTAGGGCTCTGTCATGGTTTGCTGTCGGTTGCTACTATTATTGCATTAAGAAGTATGACCAGTCACGGCGATATTTCAGGTATAAATCATTGTTGCTCATTAAGATTGAACATTTTAATTTCTTTCATTGAGGGAACATAAGGGGTCCTTTTGTCTTTCATGCACACCTTCCCAGAAACTGTATTAAGTAATGCTATTGCGTCAGTTGAGCATTGTTTTCACCTGTCTTTATGTGTTACCGATGTATATTGTCAGTTGCTCTTTTTCCTTTGTTAATGGACAAGTCTACTAGGCCCTTTTTATCATCTTACTGATGAAAGACTTCAGCACTTTTAAATTCTAAGCTTACTGTCGGTCAATCAATTCTGCTAAACCAAGTCATCTGATATCTTATAACATTTTTAAGGCTAACCTTTAGAATGTGCCTCCTTGATGTCCAATTGATTGCTGTAAAAGTTGAGCAAGTCTGTCGTTTTAGCACAAGAGCAAAGCCAGGCTGTGAACGTGATCTACTCTATCAAACTTTATAGTCTGAGCAAATGTTGTGCCCGCTAACTGCTATATAAAGACGTGGTTATTTGGCTGGAGTTGTCTAGAACTTTTACAATTCTTCGTATGCATATGATCTGGAAATATTTACCGAATCGATAACTGTTTTCTTCTTTATCGAGCACGATCCACCTCTATTCTTCAGATATTCAGAACTTGGTCTTTTCTTTCAATTTTGAGAGTTTGAATAAAAATTTGATTTGACATTGAGCACCGAATTTTTTTTAATGCTTTTGATACATTAAGAGTCGCCTCAAACACTTTCATAATTTTGTATGGAATGAATTTAACCTTTTCTGAATTTGGCGGGAAACCCAAGCTGGAGAATTGACTGTAAGCTATCATGCACTTTCTTACGTAGATGATTTGAGCAATAGTATGTCATGAGTAGAGGTGATCATTGGGTGGGCTTGGGCCCAAGGTCAGGCATAATGTGTTGCCCATGCCCGCCCTTATATAAAATGTGTGAAGGAACTTTTGGGCTGGGCTATGCCCAAGCCAAAGATGGGTGTGCGGGCTTTCTCATGTAAGCTCTTGCCCAAGACTGCCCATTTCCCTTTTGGCCAGCCTGCCCATTGATCATAATCACAAATCCAAATTCATTATCTTGTGTCGCTTGTTTTCTCCTACAGCAAGGCTACAAACCTGGATGGTACATTCCCTCCTGCTTGGATTGGTTATGGAAATGCTTATGCTGCTCAAGATGAAGGGGATCAGGCTATGTCTGCATATCGCACTGCTGCTCGTTTGTTTCCTGGGTAGTTACACAAGCTTTTGTTTAGTTATTTATAACTCTGCATCTTATGGACTCCTTCAAGCAACTTTGTTCTCGCTAGTTATGCTTTTTGTGGCTGTATTCTTTGTCTGAGAAATTAGTGATCTTGCTCGAGTGGAGACTTACCCAAAGTATACGCGGTTCATATACATAACTCCTGCATGCCTGTGCAGATGCTTCTTATGTTTTGCATTGTTGAATGCTCTTTGTATGACTTGATGACAGAACTTCAAATTTGATTACTCTTATATGTGTGGAAGTTTAAGATACTGAAAGGACAAATGAATAGAATGGGTCTAACGGTACTATCATAGATGTAACTATTGTTGATAATTCCTTTTTCCTTCCAAGATTTCATCTAAATCAGTTCCTCTATAGAGCGCCTGTGGTTTCTACAAATTCAAAATTCCACCTTCTTCTGTCGTTTGAGGAATTACATACCCATTGAGTTATTGTTAGTGGTTTTTGGTCTAGAATGTCTTCAAAACTATTAAAATTCTACTGTTATGTGACAGTGGTCCTTTTACAGGTTGAATCTTGATATTTTTTTATTCCAGGTGCCATTTGCCGACATTATACATTGGGATGGAGTACATGAGAACACATAGTTTTAAACTTGCTGAGCAGGTATATTACTCCTCTTGGAAATTTGTTATTATGGCCGTGTTTACGAATATCAAAAAATGTTCTTGGTTTGCTCTTTCATTAGTTATCTGTGTCAATATTAAGTGATCCATGAACGGAATCTTCATCAGCCGTAATAACTCTTTTTGTACTGGAGTTCACCATATACTTCTTATTTTGTTATCTCTTTGTATCCCTCCTGTGTATGCTAATATTTATACCTTCACTTTTCTTCTATGCTATGTTAGGGAGTGGGGGAGATGAGAATTTGGTTGGAAAATGCCAAAAACTTTACACTTTCCCTCATCTCCCTTCTCAAATTTTTTTATTTATTTAAATTTTCCTCGTCTTTCCCCCAAACTTTCAATCCGCATTTTTCCTTCCTTTTCTAAACATCTCATCGGTGATACTTTTACCTCCCCTCCCCCCACCCAATAAAAAAACAAAAAAGTAAAAGAAAAGAACAAGAAGGTTTCTGTGAGATATATAGGATTGTGTGTTAGGTTGATTTTCCTAGAGAATTAATGATGCAGCTAAGGCCTTTTAAATGTAGTTTTGAGAATGTCGGCATTTGGCATTGATATGTAATAAGTGCTAAAGATGATATTAGTTTCTAGAAGAGTGTATGGTGGGGTGTCCTCTGGGGTTAAAGAACTGATGCATCCTCTTAGTTTTAACAGTAATATTGATCTTTCCCACTAGTTATTAAGTAACCTTGTTTATCAAGAAAATATGTTTATAGTTGGAAACTTATGGAGAAAGTTGCAGCTATATTCACCATGTTCTATGATCATAACAGTGATCATTAGATCATTAGGATGTGTGATTTGATAACATGCACTTCTGATTGTCCTCTTTGTTGTTCAGTTTTTCATGCAGGCTAAAACAATCTGCCCATCGGACCCTCTTGTATATAACGAATTAGGAGTTGTTTCCTATCACATGAAAGAGTAAGGAGGCTTGGTTGCTTTGTTTTTTTCCTTGCTTTAGGTTGTTCTCTGGAAATTTCTAAAAAACTAGGCATTATTGCACTTGCTGTGGATTGCTGCATGGATCCTTTCATGTTTTAGCACTCTATCTGAGTCTTTTCAAAGCAGTAGGTTGCAGTTTTTTGTCAATAATATTTGTTGATGGTTGCTAAGATACTCTGAGATTCTGACACTGACTTGCTTTTAAATATGCCTTTTGGGACATTTCCAGGTATAACAAAGCTGTTCGGTGGTTTGAGAAAACTTTGGCTCACATTTCATCTTCTTTAAGTGAAATGTGGGAACCCACTGTTGTTAATCTAGCTCATTCATACAGAAAATTAAAGTATGTAAAGTTCTTTCGTGAGTGGCTTGTCTATTTCTTTGTTTTTATTTTCTTATCCTAGTTGAGTGTTTACTATTACAAAGGCTGTTCTCTGCAACGAGCTTTTTTATGCAAGATTGTTGGGAAGCTGGAAGAGGTTTTGATGAAGCGTTTACTGAAGTTGCATATTACTATTTTACTCATGTTTGAAGTAGAATTCATAATTGTGTGTTCAATGAGATGTGGCTCAGGTCCAACAAATCATAATAAGAAGACTTTGATATGCAAGTTTGAGCTACTTTGGTTGCTGCAAAGAATGCTAAGGGAATATAATCGTGATTCTGTTTTACTCTTGTCTTTTATGTTTCTTATGAACCTTGCAAAATAAATGTTGAAATATGCTCAGTTTAAAACTTGATAAAATTTCAAAAAATGAATTTCAAGATGTCATGTGAATTTCATAAACAAGCAGTACTGAATATATATTACTTCTAGCTCTCTCAAATTTATTTTTCCCCAGCCATCCTTTTCTATTATCATTTTTGGAGGGGAGCTGATTTGTGGGAGAATGGGTTTGGGTGGCAAGCCATCTCATGTTAATTTGTTCTTACTTTTCAGGGGTTGTTCATCCTGTTTCGCTTGAAATGTGCTTTTCGAGATTGATAATTTGTCAGAATGTTTGGTTTATCCTTTGCTGAACCTAATCCTTTCATCTCCTGCATGTTCAGGATGTACAATGAAGCAATATTGAACTATGAGAAAGCTCTGGCGTTATCCACAAGAAGCGTGTGCACTTATGCTGGTATTGCTTACACTTACCATTTGCAGGTATTTGGATACTCCTTTTTGTAATTTATGTATTATCTTTGTTGTTTTTAACTTTAATAATTTAATTAGGCGTTGATTGCTCCGCAGACAAATATACGAATATTTAATTATCCTTTGCTTGTGAACACTTCATTTATGTAAGAAAGTTTTAGATGACCTTATCTAATAATAGTTCCACTGCGTGTATATCAATTGAGAACTTCTGGAGGTTGGATGAGATTTATTTTGCTAGAGAGGCTTGTCTTACTTTATTTAAATCTAAATTAGGCTAATTAAAGTTTTTGAATATTCCAAGTCCTGAAAGAAGGTTTGGTTGATCCAGTAATATTTCATGTATATAAGTCTTCTAACTCAACCATTGTAAGCAGATTTAAAGCAACTGAGGGGGGTTAAGATTACAAAAAGGTGCCACGATTGGCTAGTGGGAAGTATCAGTGGTTGTCTCTATGTTACAATTAGACAATACAAATATTCCACTATATGCTCTTGGCACAAAAAGTGCAAGGGCTAGCTCAATCCACCTGCAGCCTTAAGTAAATTTGGAAGTTGTATTCTTAAATCCAAGTTCTCTTTCTATAGCCATTTGCCCCTTTTCCGGAACATCATGGTACTGTTTGTTCCACATTCCGTGTGGCTGTTTGAGCATTTAGAGGACTTTTCCCAAGCAAAAGAAGAGTGATGCTTGGCGACGATAGAAATCCATTATGCATCAACTCATATGGGATGTGTTACCTAAGTTTAAGATACATGACTTGAGTCTAAACTGTTGAAGATGCAACTAATAGGTATGAAGACAGTCTTGTCATATTTGAAAGAGCATGTAATGGTTCTCTTCATTGCAGACAGAATTTTGTAGGGCTTCTGAATATTAAAAGACAGAAGTGACTGAAATCTGAGTGATCTTTAACGGTTTTAAGAGTGTAATATGTTGGGCGTGTCGTGGCACATCTCTTTCACTGGTTGTAGTACATTGCATGATATTCAGGCTAACAACTTAAAATTCTTAGGCTATGATATTGCTTTAGTTTTTAGATTATATTTTCATTTCACTGATGTTGATTGGATAACCATTCAGAAGAAAAATGTTTTACGGTGCATGGTGCTGTCTGGGTGTGTGGTCACACTTCAGGTGCTGCTTTGTCTTTTTGTGGTGAATTTTGACTGGTCTGATAGTTTTCTGCTTCCTTCGATTGCATTTTGCAGGACAACTTCACGGCAGCTATTACATATTATCACAAAGTAAGATTCATATGTTTCTGTGATGGCATTATTTCCCTTGAACGCTCCATTTATCTGTGTGCATTAGTCTGAGTAGACATAGCTATGTTTATGTGAAGATTTTGAATTGACTTATTTGACAGTACTTTTTATGCCAGGTATTCATGCATGTTTTCCTTGCTATTTGCATTGTGCACTCAGTAAAGTAGATTAATACGTTGCATGTATCGGCATTTTTCTCAACACTGAGCACCTTCTCAAGACATGCATGTATTTGAGCTTTTTTTTTTTTTTTTTTTGGTAAAGAAAGCATGTATTTGAGTTGCTAAGGGTCTGTTAAAAAGTGTTTCTGTTCCCCAGAACAAAAATTTCTGTTTCCCGGAACAAAAATTTCTATTCTTTTGTTCCGGGGAACAAAAAGGGAACAGAAACAAGAAGTAAAAAAAATTAGCTTCTTGTTCCTGAGAATAGTTCCGAGAATCAAATTTTCTCTCTCTTCTTTTTTCTTTCCTTCTTCTTCCTTTTTTGGCTGGTGACCTCGCCGGAGTGTGTCGTTGGCCCCTAGCTACGCCGAGCCTTGCTGTCCCCCCGTGACGCCGAGCCTTGCCGTGGCTAGGTGAGGGTCGGCCTTGTCGGGCCATCGCCTAGGTTGGCGTCACCCAGCAGTGGCCTGGTGAGAGGCTTCGACGAGCTCGCCAGACCCCACCTAGCTAGTCATCAGCCACCGCCATGGCTGGGACCGACCACAAAGGAGAAAGAAGGAAAAAAAAAGAAAAGAAAAAAGAAAGAAGAAAAAATGGAAAAATATAATGAATATATTGAAAAATTAAAAGAAACAGCATAATTATACAAGTTTACTAAACGCATTTTGAACCTGGAGTAGAAATTTTTTGCAGTCACTAAGCGTGTTCTTATACTCAGAAATTGTTCCGGGAACAGAAATTTAAAAAAAAAAAAACTATTTTTGTTCAAAAATTGTTCTCCGGAACAAAATGGTTACCAAACGAGCCCTAAGTCTTTCTGTTCGTTTGTTTTCAGGCTTTGCGGTTAAAACCAGATGATCAATTCTGCACTGAGATGTTAAGTTTGGCTCTTATCGATGAATGCCGTCGTGGTGTAGACTCGAAGTTCGAGTACCGTTAAGATGAGGGGGTTGGTTGATCTCATCTGTGGAGTTGTTGTACGTGCTTTGTAATTACAGGAAAAAGAGGATGACATAGGGTTATTTTGGGTTGCTTTATTTTTCTGTACTCTAGAGTCTACAAACATGTCAGGCATGCCTTTGTCTCTGTAACCTTGTCAATTTCTTCTTCTTCCTTTTCATTTGCCATAGTCCTGTAACATTATCTATATGTGATTAATAAAATTATATGTTGCTCTCAACCGATGTTGGGATGTTTGGACGAGTTAAAGCATTTGTTGGTTTATCATAGTTTGACTAAAAAAAACCTGGTCAAATGTTGCAAACTTGCAATTGCCAAAAGCCAAAACTGTTTTGAGTTGTTCATCTTGTATTTTCTTTGACGGAGTGAACCTTTAAGAAATTTTATTCCAGTTCATCTTCTGCTACACGAGAGAGAGGCACGAGAGAGAGGCAAGTCAGATTCATAAGTCGAACACAAGGATATGTTCAGCTCATTACATGGACAGTATGAAATCGAGCCATGACAAACACACGCAAGCTCGATGAGCATGGCATCTAGATTATATGTATCATTTATTTGTTGGAGAACGGGCAAGCAGCGGCTTCAGAGAAGTCGTTGGTGTCTTTATTGTGGGATTCTGGGATAATTGAGCCCTTCAATAGACCTCCGAACAGCTGTCCTGGGTCGTAGTATATCTCAACTTCTTCTGCTCTCAGTGATTCATCAACCTGATATAGAAATTAAGAGGTGGTTAAACAACATCCCTGCCCGCAGAAGAATAATTGACTCGTTTTTATAAAGTTACAGAATTCCCTGGTATCTCACAGAAATTTATCTAACTCAGTCCATCCAGTCCTGGTGGCAGCCAAGTTTATTGTTTACCAATTGCAGCATCTACTTTGGATTCATTTGTAATGAATTGCCAGACTGCAATTGCGGTGCATGCACTTCTAAGTCCTTGCAAAGAGAATGACTCGCTGATATTTTCATACGTATTTGATTGGTTTAGTTCATCACTGGGGCAACACGTTAGACCAACCTCAATAACCATTTCCAGCTGAAAGACTATTTGAGTCTGTGTGCTTTTAACCGCATGCTTCTTGTATAAAAGATTTTTCCATCCAACAACGCACCTTAAGAGTCGCGAGGCCATGAAATTCCACCATCTCTCCAGTGGGCGCATGCCCCTTGAAAGGCCCTTCAAAGAAACCCCAGTGCCTGAACTTGAAGGCAATAACCGGTGGCCCGGAGTAAACCTCCAGCACCTCCCATGCGAAACCACGAGGAAAGGCCGATCTGAACGTATCATGAGAAGATTCAAATGTCTCTTTTTCAGCTTTGTAGTATTGAAATTCCTCTGGCAGAGAAGTTTTCAGCAATGCGTTGTAGGTTCCGAGTTTCAGAGTTTCTTCAGCAGATAAACCCTCTCTACCTGAGAAGAACAGCAGTAGAACAGGTTTTTTATTTTTATGCTTGCCTAAAGAATGTTTGTCATCCTTAAAATTTGCTGACGGTATGCTTACTATGTTCTGCAATGGGTTCATAAGTTCGAAAGGGTAAATAAGAGACTTACAATCATTATATAGAACCTAAGTTACATCCATACCATTGATGATTAACTTGAATTTTTCGGGACTTATTGTCCTGATGTCTTGCACCCGGGTCTTGTGTGAGACCTCCATTTCCCACGACTTGATAGCGTTTTGTACAGTTTCTTCCAACGATCCTTTCGGCCACTCCTTCAAAACATAAATACAGTACCAAGATGAGCTAGAGTAACGATTCCAAATCTGAAGTGCGAGAACCAGCAATACAATACAAATATCAACAAGAACAGCATCAACATTGCATCAACCTTGGTTCGGCCTTGTTCGAAGAGACTGTTCACATCTTCATATGAGGGAGGACCGCCATGTCTCCAGTGAGTGTTCTCAGCATCATCATACAAGAAAGAGCGGTACTTATCTCTGGGAATTTCTGCCTGAGTTTCTTGAGCTGCCATGATATTTTTCGCCTCTGGTGTTGTGGATACCGTGTGAGGAATTTATAGGGAAGTTTTGTGAGAATTGGGTTATAGAATTCTAGTCCTCATGGGAGTGGTTGCTAGATAGGTGTAAAAAAAGCCATTTGTCTTCTAACTCTTTGTTCATGCATGTCCCTTCCTTGGATAATCACTGAGATTTTCTTGGACAGCGGGCGAGATATAAATGCTTTTGTTTAATGAGAGTTTCATTAGTATGTCCTTCATCTGAAAAAGTAAAATAAATGCTTGAGCAGTGGACTTTCATTGCCTTTCTTCATTAAAAAAGTACGGTAGCTTCTGATGGAGTTCTTCTAGTCCATGGAAATGTCAGGACTTTCGATGAGAAAGATGAGTGATGCAAAGTAAGACATACAATTCAGGGAAAGACAGCATAGTTTAGTTTTCATCCAATATCGAGTTTTTTAAGGCTTCAAAGCGATGATTGGTGAAGTGATTGTATGAATTAGTGATGATTAGCAAAGCGAGTGTTTGGTAAAAACTAGTGGCTTCTGATTGTTACAATGGTTGTGGGACTCGGTAGTGCGCGGCTTCCACTAAAAGTGCAAGAAATGTATGGTGTATCTACTAGCTTCATAAAATTTATGATTACTTGTTTCCCAACTTAAGAGATTGTCCACAGTTCAATGAGCTTCTAAAGAAAATGCATTGTACAATATGACCATATTGTCTTTCCCTCATTTTCACCAAAATACATCAAATCTCAGTACAGCCATTCCCTCTGGATCCAATGTTTCTGAAATCTATATTAAATTATCAGTTTCATATGGAGAAGTGTAATGATGTGAGATCTTGTGAGCTACCATTTAGCTTCTACTCACGATCATTTTTGGAGAACTTCGAGCTGATCTGATACCTTTTCTGGCTTGCTTCAAGAGCTCATTAATAGCTTCCACCATGTCAGATGTGTTGGAATATATGCTCGAACCGGACGAAATCCGTTAAGATGAATCAATTAAATATTATATTTGATTTATTGAATATATTTTCCATTCTTTTGAATACATTTTGTACTATATTTACATGACTTTGTACGTCAATAAAGAATGGGATAGGACACACAGAAATTTCCCCAATAGCTTCTCTTGCTTTTTCGTTCTTTCTATCTTCCCTTAGCTTCTTGTCTTCTTTCAGGATGGATTGAGTTGTCCTTTTTACCTGTTCTCTTTTTAGGGGTAGGGTGGGATGATCTTTTCCAATAAAGGAAGAGCCAAACTTGCAACCACATGTTTCGCGTCTCATTGGATCATCATTTTCAAATTATTTTCACGAGTTACTATTCATCTCCCAACCAACTCCAGCGGTTGACTCAGGCCATTCATTTTAAGTGTCAGCCAGCGGTTTAAATGGGTCCATCATTAGACCAAGGACGCGATGCTTGTTCTGACAACCTTCAATAACGCGGTCAAGATCAAGAACCAATGAATAGATAGCCCTTGGCATCATTGATGGCCGCACCAAAATAATTCAATCCGTGTCTTTGACTATGAGGGGTCAGATGATTTCTCGCATCGCGCAAGAAAACGATATACAAATACAAGAGAATACGGAAAACTTACAGACTCGTGCAATATAAACCTGAATGTGGGACTTACCATATCTGTACTCAATCATTTTAAAAGAGGTATTAACTACACTACTCAAATTTGGAGCATAACTAATGTTTGATACAAATACAGTGACACGACACGACACTAATTGCCCCCTTATCTATGCCTGTCAGCACGAGCGGAGATTTAAACTCATCCAGAAACCAGGAGAAACTTCTACTGATCTTCGGAATGGTTAACGGACTTATCTTGAAGAAAAAAAGCCGATCAACTGGAGGAGGACAGGAGATTTTCGACCCGGAAAATGGGTCATTCCCCAGATAATCTGATTACCTAATGCCTGATTTTGATATTGTTATCCAAATTTCAAGCCGACTCCGCGGCTTTTATATGACCCGTTGATGTTAACCAAGTTTAGTTTTTGTAACTATATATTTAGCCATACCAGGAAGTGAAAGGTACTGAATGCATAACATAACTCTGCGTTCTTCAGTCTCCACTGAAGAATAGCAACGGTCTACTTTCGGCTTTCACTATCACCAACACATTGAAGGGACATGCTTTGTGACGATTGGTTGGGAGAGAGAGAGAGAGAGATTAAAGACCCATAGTTTGAACCAGAACAGTTCAGGTTTTAGCCTTGTGAACTATATTTAAATGAAGGCATCTGGCCGTATCTGATATGATAGCAACTTCATCGGCTGAGGGAGGTTGCCATCGAGATGAAACATGTGTTTGAGGTTGACAATCCACTTTTCTAGAAGTATATGTAAAGGCAGACCGGTAACTTTAGATTTGGAGGGCAAAAAAACCAAGATTTACACTAAAACTTGAAAGTATACAAATTTAGGAGGAAAATTGTCTAAAAAGTCATAAGCCTATATTACATTTTTGCTAATTCAGTCCTAAATAATTTTGTAAATTCAGTCCTAAACCCTTTTTCACATTTTGTCAATTAAGTCAATCGATGAAGGTTGGCCGGCAATCCTTGCCAGCCCTAAATCCAAAAACCCAAAAAAAAAAAAAAAAAGAGTAAAAATAGATAAATAAAAAAGAAAAAAGAAGAGAAAACCACAAAAAAATTCAAAATTTTATTAAAAAGTGCAATGTCAGTAAGTTCCAATCTAAATTAGCCGGATAAATTTAATTGATAAGAAATGAAAAATTTTAGGATTGAATTGGCAAAAATATAATGGATTTAGGACTTTTTGGACAATTTTCTCAATTTAGGATCTAGGCAGTCCGACACCGAGTACATGGCTGCATGCGTCAAAGAATTGGAAATATACGGATTGACATAACATGAGGTGTATTCAGATCAGATAGGTGCTCTGCACCCCTTCATCTTGGAAAATCATCGCAGGAGTTACCCATCAGACGGCTCCTTCATGACTGCTTTGAATAATCTTTTGGTTACCCACCCTTCAACATCAGACGTCTTCAGAATAACCTTCATTTCATTAAGTTCACTTTGAAACAGGAATACTTTTTCTCTCTCACAACTTTTTCAGTCAATTCCATTTTGTTAGAAAACCAATACCAAATCAAACAAACACGAGCTATTGTTTAATACATGAACCATCTCTCCTACAAGCTTAGAAACAACTCAATATAACTAAAATCAGGAAGACCAAATGTGAGACTACGAGACAGATGTCCAATTGGAACAAAGCTTAAAGTGATACAACTTCATTCTTAATACCACCTTTCTCTCTGTATTTGACAGCAAGCATCACCAGCTAAGTATTCTATCAATGGATGGAACAACTTTTTAGAATGACACGTGACAACAGGAGACAATGAGCCAACAAGAGCGAGTCAAGTGAAGGAACTAAAAGAACTCAAACTATTGGACGAAATGATAAAAGAGTAATCTGGAAACACATTAAATAGCAATCCACTTGGAGGGGATGTGGATGTTTTGGGAATATTTTCGTTCCTTTGGAATGTTCAAGTTGAGAGTTTCATACATAATGCTACAAGGATCCGTCATCAAAAAATACAGAAGTTGCAGTAAAAGTGAATGCCCAAGCAGAACAAAGCATAGAGGCCAAAATAAGAGAAATAAGAAGTGTATTAAGAACATCATCCTACCATTCCATGCTGTGTGTGTGTGTTTGCTAAATAGCTGGTGAAGGAAGTGGAGCTAACTCCCAGCTTGAGGGGTCTACAGTATATTTCTCTCCAGGGATTTTTGTTTTACAGTTCAAATGATCGTGTTAATACTCATCCCTATATTTGACAGTATTTAATCCACCAGAAAAAGAAATGGAAACTATTGATTTTCATTATACACAAATCACTTCTTCTACCTTTTCAAGTTATACAAGACTAAGAATGACAAATCACCAGAAAAACAATAAAAGTGCATTGCCTCAAGCAAGAAATTTGCAGACACACTCTACCACATCACTCATCACATAAGCTCAAATACTATTGCAAAAAATCTGAAGCCTACTGGCCCTCTCTGTGAATCAGCAAAGGAGCAGGTGGGCTCATAATTTCATTCTTAGCTTGTGGAGAAGGTTCTTCTTTCACCACATTAAGCTTCCTATAAGGACTGTGGTCTCCAATTGAAAATCTGCTTGGACTTGGAGAATTACCTGCAGCATTCTTAGGTGAGCTAGAGATCTTACCAGCTGGGGAAGCCGAACCGGATCTGAATTCGAGCACTCTATCTTCATTAGGCAAGGGAGATATCGGCAGCAGCTCACCATCGTCCCTTTGTTTTATGCAGAACTTCTCTTCCGCAATATCATAAGAATTCCCAGTTCGTACTTCTTGAGCAAGAGAACACCAGCAGCAGAAAAGCCAGAGTGCACAATCAGTAATCTCCGGTTTGCCACAACAGAACTTATAAGGTGGCAAGTTATATCTTTTCCTCATTTGGATCCTCCAAAAGCCACCATAAAGTAAACCGAACAGACAAAGGATGACTCCAGTAACAGTAAGAGCCTCCCTCACAATATCATCACCAATATTAACTGCAGCCAAAGTGAATATCCAGAAAGGAGCCATACAAAACAGAATAAAAGTGGCAATGTGGACATACATGTTACCAAACCCGAGTCTCTCCATGTTCCACCCAAAAACACAAAAGCTACAGAAGAGTGAGAGATATGCTAAAGAGATATCATCCCAAAAGTCGAGTATCCCTCCACTCCACATTGGTCTGTTTTCAACAATTATATGTGCATCTCTTGGTGCAAATGAATACCTCCTCTCGAAAGGCTTCACCCTCTCTGTCTTTTGATGGTCGGTAATTTGGACCTGAGCTTCCTCATCCACTCCAGAATCATAATCTTTCCCGAGAGGACTGATAATGCAGTAAACACCAGCAAACGCAGGTGCACCAATTGCGACTGATATGCATATGCCAACCCCTAAAGCTGGTCGTTCAGATCTCTTGTATCCTAAGTTCAGTCCGCAAAGTGCATATTGAGCAAAACAATTAATATGGAGCAAAATGACAACCACCATCATATGTGCCCATTCATGGGGCTTATAAGTCCCGTTCTTGCAGTAGATTTTTCTCAATGTAGAAATGTCTTCTGGCCTCCATCTACACAGAAGTACTAGGTGGTAAAACCGCTTAGGATGTTGATACAAACACATAAGAGTAAAGAGCGCATTGAGAATTTGATTGTTAACTTCAAACCAAGCATTCCTTTCAGACTTTTTGGGGATTGCTTTGTTAAGCATTCCCGTCATGACAAGAAACAAGATTGCACCGGACACAGCCACAACGAAGATCCATGCAAAAAGGGCCATGTTCATTGGGTCCTTGATCCATTCCTTGGACATCCTCATGAGTGAGCCCCAATCAATCTTCCGACTAAACACTGCATTGACGCGTTCTCGGATCCTACGACCACTCGGAGATGAAGCTACAGAACGCGAAATCTCATCTCTTTCCTTAGCTATCCGCATGAACCTGGCAGAAGCAGACCCGAATTTCAGGAACTTCAACAGATCAGGTGGAGCTCTCTCCTGGTTCTCATCACTCAACAGCGTTCTTCGAGATACTGAGACATG
The DNA here is from genome assembly GCF_016545825.1 of Eucalyptus grandis. Lineage (NCBI taxonomy): Eukaryota > Viridiplantae > Streptophyta > Magnoliopsida > Myrtales > Myrtaceae > Eucalyptus > Eucalyptus grandis. Next base: position 14,721,040 of record NC_052617.1, on the reverse strand, counting down.
AACAGAATTCGAGACCTTAACGCTTTGATCATTAGGCTCCTCAATTTCTTTTTGTCCTTTCCATTATCAGTGGAAACCATCTCGAAGTAAAAACAGAAGCTTCCCCCAAAGTCTCTGGGTGACTATCTACGAACTCATACGATATCTATTATAGCTACAGCCTGACAAGCACAAAGAGCTGAAAATCATATATTGAGCTATGGCAAATGATCTGACTAATATTTGAATAGACAAGAATTACTACAGAAACGGCAGAATGTCATCAAAAAACAGAAAACCATGGTCACAACTTCAGCCGGAAGTCGAGAAAAAAAGAGAACTTTTCACTTGCCTGGCAACAATCGCACCCACATCGACATCAAACAGAGAGAAGACTCGATTGCATTCCAACACCCAAGAACTTAAATCCTCGGAAACCAACGAGAGCAACCCAGAAAACGGCTCACAGCGTGTCGTCGTCCCTTTACAGCAACAGCCAACCGAGATCGAAAGCAAAAGGAGGGGCAAGAACTGGCGTTCCTCCCAGGCGGTTACTTACTCGAGGAGGAAGCATCCGGGCGAGAAGAAGAATATCATCTCGACAAAAAAGGTTCGATTTTTCAGGAGGGTCTTATCTCCACGAAATCGCATCTATCTGGGTTGAATCTGATTCACCGTGTCATGCCCTTTTTGAGCCGTGAAATCAAATGGGTCGTCAGCCTCAAGGTGGATTCTGCAACTGACGGCCGTGCATTCGGTAACTGTTGAACAACTGCGACTCGAAAGCCCGAAAACCGCAAAAAGAGAGAAAAAGAAGAGATAAAGCAAAAAAGAGACGAACGATTTCTTCACTATTTGTCAGAAAATGGGTTACTTTCTGGCCAGTGGGATCCATCTAATCTTTAAGTACTTGGTTGACCACGAAGATGTCGGCAAGCGTTTGTGTTCACGCTAACTAGTGCAAAAACGGATGGAAATTGATGAGCTGGACTCGGTTAAGAATCTCTCCCTCTCATCTTCTGTCAATCGTTCGACCTGTTTATATTTTCTTAGTCCCTTTGTTCTCTGCTTCTGTCCCATGTCGGGTCAACCTTTTGTTTGATGCTCTGTCTCTGTTTTGTTCTCCTGACTCCGATGTGCAAAACTGGAGATAACTGTCATCGGGGTATCGAGACATTATCCTAGTTTGAGATTCGCATAGAATATGCGTGCCTTGTACGGTCGGTAAATTGACGACTTGCATCAGAAAGGCATTATTTTTAAGTGAACGCAAACCCCATTCTAGTCCATGAGGACTAGTTGTTGTAAACTTATAAAATGTCCACACGTAAAGGTGATGTGACTAAAGGCTATAGAGTAATTCCAGACGAGCCCAAAGATAAGGTCGGTTAGAATTCAGGTGAGACAGGACCACCAGCCATTCAATGAGCAAAGCAAAGCTCAATCCAACAACTCTCCCAAAAGGCACTTTCTAAATGGCTTGTGTCGAAGAACTTCCCCAAAGAAGGATGAAGCAAATGGGGTCCGTTTCCTCTGAAACACAAAGTATATGCACCCAAGAATGGAATTATGGATCCTAAACCTCCTTTTTAGGGATTAATTTTTCCTAACCACAACAATAATTCACCAAAAATCATACACTCCGCTTCCTTCCATAAACTAAACAGAACTGCCATATCTTCTTCGTTAGGTATTATAAATTCCTTTACTGGGCCACACAACCCTCTTTGAAATAAAAGATAAAAAACTGCATTCGAAGCTAAACCAGGGCTATGGGTTTTAAACAAGGTCAACTACTCCTAGTCCACCTTCCTATGAGCAATGTCCAGAATATACTGATTCAAACGTTGGCCAAATATCGTCGTGGAGAATGACTCCGTGACATGCTTCCGAGCTTCTTCACCCATTCTCTCTGCCACTTGGGGGTTCTCTATTAGCTTAGCCATAGCTAATGAGAACTCTTGTGGGTTGGGATCGCAAAGAAATCCCGTTTCTTCATGCTTAACCGTCTCCACAGGTCCCCCACTATTGCACGCAATTACAGGCTTATGAGCCGCCATTGCTTCCAAAGGGACAATTCCAAAATGTTCATCCTGCAAATTAGCACCATCATGTCAATATGACAACCATTTGTTTCAAATATGGTGCTATTTGTGTAAATGTGACATTTTCTATTTAACCTTTGGCGTGTAGAGAACACAAAGGCATTCGGAAAGGAGTTCGTTCCTCTTGGCTGTTGGGCAGGATGTGATGAAGTCAACCCTGCTCAAGATTCCTTCCCTTTCCGCTAGGCTTTTAAGCTCCTCCAAGTACTCAACATTCTCCCTTAGACGTTTATCAAAACCACCTGATATAATATATGAACATTGAAGGTGCTCCGCAATCCACATAAAATCAAATCTAGTAGGCAAGCAATGATGCACAGTTGTCTTCCTACTACTTAAGATAAATTACTAATAAATAATGTACAAAAATTGAACAGTCATTTAAATCTCTTTGCTGCATGGCATAAGAAGAAAAGTCAGCTTGCTTACTAAGATGGATATCTTAGTACCAGATGGATCACTTAATCATGTTGAGTCAAAAGACAGTCCCCATTGTGCTGCTTCATTTGCATGCTAACTTGACAAAGAGCTACATACAAATCAATCTATAAATCAAAACATTCAGGAGTTATGATCTTCTCTATCTTTACACTGTCAAACAGAGTGTTCTTTTGGTTTTAACAGAACTCCTGCCCTTCACATGATTAAGCATAGACCTCTAAGATATCAAAATCCATCATCTATCTCTTCAACAGTTCAGTCTTTCTTTCAAATGTCCCAGTTATCTCGTGCCACCAATCAGGAACAGTAGAACCAAAAATCTCCTTGTGTTAAATTACCAATATCATGACTTCCCGATATTCTACAACAATGTCCATATGTTTGGTCATCAATCAAATATCTTTGTCCAAAAATTCCTTACAAATCCAAAAATGTCCATCCGTGAGATTCCTACTCCTGAAGAATTACTTTTTCATCTACAGATTCCTCTTCCTAAAACAAAAGGTATATGTAAATTATAGAAAATCTTGGTAAGAAATATGCAATGATACATGACTTGCCTGCAATGGTCAATGAAGCACCATCCAAATTGTGACTGGAAAATTCTCCTTTGAGGTTATAGAGCCTAGCAAAAGCTGATATTGCCAATTCTATGTTCTTTTTCCTCTCAAAACGATTGATGGATAGGAAATTCAGCCTGAAGTACAGAAAGTGATAATTAGATCGTCAGCATAATAGGAAACTAGTGAGCCTGGTATGTGAAGACGTTAAGGTGTATTTCTGTTACCTAATAGAATGGGGTTTGTCAAACTGATCAACACTGACTGCTGGGTAAAGAACAGCTGGCTTGATTCCTCGTGCATTAAGCTGCTTGAATGTTTTCGCAAAAGTAGCAGCTGTAAATTTACTGTTGACAAGGATCATATCTGCCATTCCTGCGTTCCCGCAACCATACTAATGTGAAATTTGAAGACTTCATAAAACAGCCCATGGACCCAAGAACAAATAAATAAGGCAGCATTAGAGCAAACCTGTTGTTAGTTCTTCGATGAAATCTATGGGTTTCCTGTACATCTTCCTAAGAAACGTAGTATGTTGGGCAAGCAGCAGATCCGGAAAATGACAATAGAATACAACCTGAATCAGAAAGGGGAATTAAACTATAACCATGATAGGAAGACATCCATCATTATATGGTAGAGAAGATGTAGATACCTTTGCTGGCCTTTTCAGTTTCAACACTGGAATGACAGCAGAAACTTGATCTGCTATAATAACATCGTAGGAAGGCCACATAAGTAGCATGCAAAGAGCAACAAAAATGCACCTCACGTATGCACATATGGCATGGAGACGGTAGAAGATGTGTCGAGGCAGAAAAGCACCATACACAGTAACGGGAAAGGCACCTGCATATTTGCGTTGACTGAATGCTCAGGGCTGAGATGGTGAAATAGGACTAGAATAGCCAACAGAATAAACAACTAGATAGTTTAGAGAAGCTAATGAAGACCTTCCCAATTATGATAGCTTGTACTTATTTGAGAACATGGCTCACACAGAAAATGTTTTTTTTTTTTTTTTTTTTTGGTAAGAGTAAGCAACATATTAAGAGGGGTCAAACTGTACAACCAACACGGCTCCAAAAAGAGTGGAAGGAAACCGCGGAAAAGCAACAAAACGACCAACAGAAAGCGAATCAATAAGGCAAAGGGGAAGAAAGAGAGAAAAGATCCCAAGACCACGTCCCACCTCCTTAATGCCCCCACTCAGGTTACAAGCTCGCGTTGCAAAAAGAGAAAGATTGATAAGTAAAAAATCATAATAAGAAAATTATTGAAACTCTGAATGTGTGTTAGTAGCTAAGTGAAAAGTTGATAGGAGAGGGAGCTCCAATCATGTACAATAATTCAAGACAAAAAAAGGCAACACAAGGTCCAAATTCACTAGAGAACAAGTTGTTATCACCAGAAAGAGAGAGGAGGAAGGTATAGAAGACAAACCGGAAAGAGTCTCCTCAAAACATCTAGTTCTATCATGGTGTGAGGTGAAAACATGAACATCATGCCCATGAGATACCAGCTCAACGGCCGCATCAACAATTAATCTTTCAGCACCACCTATGCACCATACAAGGTATCTGTCATGTAAACAGACGGAAGATGTGGCAACAGCTAATAAATATTCAAGCATACTATCAATAGAAGTTTACTACACACCCCTCGAGCAAATCATGATGAATATTGTTGCCTTAAATGGTGGTACGAGAAAAGGAGCATACATGAGAAATGATAAACTTAACCAACTCCCCGATTTTCTTGCACAAAGGTTATTGAGTGTTTCCTCAATATCATTTAAATATAACGTGTCGGTTGTCAAAGTAGGTATAATTTCCCTCTACAAGAACTTGCAAGCGCTTACTACCGCCACAAACCAAAGGAACTATGGCATTATCCTAATCTCCCAAGATTCTACTTTTAGAATGAAGCCTTTTAATGAGGATGTTATCATTGAAGCTTCCTATACACCAAATGTCCTTGTGAAACGTGAAACTGCTCTTATATTCAGTTTCAGGAATTATAGCAATCCCCATAACTCCACCATCAATGAGCCCCCAACCTTTAAAGTCTAACGAACATTTTTCAGACAACTTCCACGAAACTATATGCCCATTTCGACTGGAACTGCATAACGAGCTTAAATTTGATCAACCAATGAAGTTTAAACTGCTTGGTGACTTCCTTCATTTGACTAAGCTTGGCCAGGCCTGGCCTGGCCCATGATTTAAGCCTGAAACTTGATCAAATGCAACCTTCACATCAAACAAAACATGGCCACCCACCAGAGATTGTAGCACTAGCCAGACTGAGCGGAACAGCAGTTAAAAAAGTACATGTAAGAACCTTTACCAGAATAAACTTATAAAAACTGAGCTCCATTTTAGTTAATTCTAAGTATACTATTCATTCAAAATGTCCAAAGAGAAAAGTAGCTAAGTCAAAGAGAGAAATTTAAGCAACTGAATCAGGGGATAATGATTTGCTATGTCGATGCACAACTGATGCAGGCAAAAATTTCTCAAATCCCCAAATTTAAAAGGAACTAAAACAGGCCCACAAGAAACTTAATCTGTTCTCTTCCATGGGAAAGCCTTCTACACCACCGAGATTGTCAACAAAAAGTAAGAAAAATTTAACAAAATTTTACTGCAACGATAGCAACAGTAGGCAACTCACCAATACCAAGATCGGGATGTATAATGGCTATCTTCATCTTCTTTTGACTTCCTTTTGCTTGCATCTTGTCCTCCATTGACACTTTTCACATCGACCAACAAACTCTTCCTCTAATGGCAAATCACAGAAAACGAACCAAACATTTGCCAATTGTCAGCAACCCTTCAAGCCCCCGATCTTGAACATGGTTCTCCACAGCCAGCCATGGTCCATAGGCCTGCAATGAGGAAAAGGTCGTTGTTGTACCAATTCTTACGAGAAAAGACGGCCCAAATAAGGAACCAGTCCCTTGGCCGATCATGATTCCACCGAAATTGCGAAGAGAAGAGACCGAGGAACTCGTGAAGTCGCACGCAAATACCCAGAAATTAAATTCACATTAAAAAAAAAAAACCCAAAAAAGAATCGACCACCCAAGCACAGAACAAGAAGGCTACAGCCATCAGCACATGACAAACCGCAGCAAAGCTCCAGCCTTTAACCAAGAACTTAGATTCTGCCGTATCGGGCATTTCACCGACACATGTTGGGTGCATTTAAAACTCCCCAGAAAAAAAAAAAAAAAAAAAAAAAAAAACAAGGAGTAGTCGAACCAGGGAACCGCGGAAATCGATCGGTGCAAGTACTCCGAACAGGACCCATGAATTAAACAACGATCAGCCACCGTGATCGAAGGGCAAGGAGAAAGAACGGGACCCAAAAGTCGAGAGACGGAGAGCGCTCACCGGAATCCTGGCCGGCGCCTGACAAGTGACTGAATCGGAGATGGGACGACGATCGGTGCGGAAGTCTTGTCTGATTTTACAACAGGAAGCGAGGAGACTTTCTTCTTCTCCGTTCGCTCAGAATGCACAGCCAATCAAAGGACAGTGCTCGATCTCCCATTCGCGTCTTCCGATGTTTATTTTGACGGGCTAATATCAAAAAATCTTAAGTTAATATATTTATATCGTATTTATTTTAAATTAATTTTTATATCATTAGCAAAAGTGCTCAAATTAGTGTGTTAGTACCATATTGTACCATGTTTACCCCAAATTACGATAAATATGAGATTTTTTTTTGTTAGATGTGATACGAGTATATTAATTCGGTGTAAATGTGACATGAACATACCCGTTAGGAATTTCTTATGACATAGAAATTAATTTAGGATAAAAGTGGCATGTCAATACCAATTTGGGGTGAATTTGGCGCAAATGTACTAATTTGAAAAAAAAATTATGATATAAAAATTAATTTAAGGTAAATATGGTATCAATACTAATTTACAAATTTTCATGATATTAATCTAATTTTGAAAAAAAAAATACCAGCTTATTTGTTACTTCATAAAGAAACAAAAAATAAAATGAAAAGGTTTTTCTTTTAAATTAATAAATTTTGAATGCAATGACAATATTCACTTGAGTGTTTTGAAATTAAGAAGCATTTTCATTGTAACGATTGATTGGAAAATATGTAGTCAAATTCACTTGACACGGCAAATTTACAATGCCATTAATTTATTATGGAGTATGTAGTCATAAAAAGTAAAAACCTTTCCTTTTCATTTTCATATGAAAACAATTTAAACAATACATGAAATCTACGCTATTATATGAGATACATATATAGGAATAGTTTAGGGAAAATGTCACAAATAATCCATGAACTTCAATCTTGTTCCCAGATTTTTAATTTGTTCAATTTGATCCATAAACTATTGATGGATGTTTAATTTAATTCCTAAACTATTTCGACCTTTTGTTAGTTAAAGTTTATGAAATTTGTTGACGTGGCTTTTAGTCTCTTAAGTATAAAATAAAAAAGAACACGTATTTCAAACTAAGAGAGAAAAATCCACATGGAAATTAACAATAAAACAACTCAAATTGTGGCCACCATCCAAAAAAGAAATACAAAGGCCACTTCTTCTCTATGTTTCTACGATTGTGCTCTCATCTCTGGTTGGTCCCAAAAAGCCATATCAAGACACAAAGAACACGAGGAAGAAGAACAAGAAGGAGGAGGTAAGCCTTACAATCTCTATTAGAAGTACGCATCATGATTTTTTAGGGCATATATGTGGATTTATGGTTCAAGACTCAAGGTTGCTCTAAACAATGACTCTATCTCATCGCACAAAAGAAGTTACTTTGTGCTCGAAGTGTTGTCTTGGCCAAAATGCTTCCAATGAAGACTTGAGTTTGTACACATAGGGGTTCTACAAGGACAATGTGCCGTGATGGCTCCTCCATTGCTATTATTTAGGGTTAATTAGGGCTTTCTTGAAGATGGCTTAATCAAGGCTTTCTTGAAGATGATAATACACGGTTTATTGACTCGATAAGAGTGTGGTTATGACGTAAAGTTTAAATAGTTTATTTGGGCATTTTCTATTATGCAATATCCCATAAGAGTATTGAAACAATATCAAAGGCAAGACAATTCTTGTTTTATTAATTTAAAGTGGTCTCAACTTGACATAGTTTTAGAGAGTAGCTTTTTTTGTGGCTTTTTATACATGGCCCACATTTGTCTTTGTTTTCTTTTCGCTAGATTATACATTTCATGATTGTTTATTCATATTGTATGAACAATAGAACTATATTGACCGATGTCCTTTTCCTTTTTCAGTTTAGATGATTTTTATGTATAACTTTTTGTAAATATAAATGGTTGATGAGATGTTCCAAATTTACTCTATAGGTTGGGGGAAGATTTATTCGTAATAAAATAGTAGAGTATGCTGATGATTATAGCATCGAGGGGCTTTATGATCCTAACAAATTGAGCTACTTTGAGATTTTCCAATTGTTACAAGATATGGGTCACACTAATATTGAGAAATTCCACTATTTAATTCTAGGGAAGAATTTTGAGAATGGTCTAATAGAAGATGACACTTAGTTGGAAATGTTGGGACTTTGGGCAAATTTTGTTGGTAGACATGAGATATTTATTGAACATGGTGAAGATATGAGTGTTGGCATTGGTGATGGGATAATTGGGAGATTGATGAACATAGAAGAAAATAAGGGAGTTGTAATGCTTATTGAAAATGATGATGAGCTTGTTAAGGTGCCATGATTATCCGACAATGAAGAAGAACTTCAAGTGGCTAGGGGAAGAACTAGAACTTTTAAGGTAGATAATGCGTATGGTGTCGCTAGGTTGTTGGAGATACTTAATGAGATGGATGTAGAAATGGAACCAAAAAGGAGGAGGAAAGAGGCTATACAACTCATTGTGAAAATAATATTAAGCTTGAGATTGAATACCTTAACTCTAGTTACTCTAATTGGAGCTTTGTCACAAGTGATGAAAAAGAACTAGAGATAGAAGAGGTCGTTAGAAGGAAGAGCACACATGTGTAATATGATGAAACCACTAAGATATCTCACTTTGCACTGAATACAATATTTAATGGCCCTAAAATATGCAGCCACCAAAAGAGTTAATATTGATTTTATCAAGAATGACAAGACGAGAATAAAGGGAAAATGTAAGGCTAAAGATTGTGATTGGCTAACTTATGTAGCTAGAGACAACAAGATAGGCTTGTTTTGAGTGAAAACCTTCAAGGAGGAGCACACGTGCCCCTAGTCTTTCTAAGTGAGAAGGTTTACATCTACATACATGGCAAAGCATTATCTAAGCTTGTGGAGGGCACTCCTTTAATGAAGTTGCAAGAATTTAAGAGAATTGTATGAGAGCAAATGAGTTTAAATATTACTATCAGCCAATGTAGAAGGACTAAGATGAAGGTAATCAAAAAATTAATTGAGATGTATTAATATGAGTTCAATAGGTTATGGAGTTCTTGTGAAGAAATTATTTATAGAAATCCTCAAAATACAGTTAAGGTAAAATTTGTAAGAGAATCACCAAATTCAAGACCCATCTTCTAATGGTTTTATGTTTGTTTTGATGCTACGAGAAAGTGATTCCTTAAAGGTTGTAGACCTTTAATAGAGTTGCATGGATGTCTCTTAAAATAAATGTCGAAGGATGAGTTATTGACTGCTATTAGGAGGGATTCAAATAATCAAATTAACCCATCATATGGGCTATTATGTAGGTTGAGAATAAGGATTCATCCGGCTGTTTTGTAGAGGTCTTAAAGTATGACCTTGGCACAAACGACGGTGTATGATACACAGTGATCTCAGATTAGCAGATGGTAATGTTATAACTCTACTTCATTTTGTATATTTCAAGCGAGCCATCAAGATCTTTCTAATATGAAATGCAAATCTTTAGGAAAATTTAGAGAATATAAAGATAATTTCCTACTACAAATACTAGTTAGACCAAATTATAATCAACCTTTTTAGAAAGAAAAATTCTTAGCCGGATTATCCCGTTTAATAGGAGATTAGGTTCGTAATAAAATAAGAGAGAAATATGATGGCCAAATACCTTATCACCTATTGTCATATGGAGAATTAATTTCATATCTTTATAAATAAGGAACACATATTTGTAATACAATTAAATTACAAAAGTAGTTAAAGAATGAACAATCACTAGGCAATAAAGATTTAGGAGATTTCTATGCACAATATGATCCTTCATACACTCCACCATCAAAACCAAAGTATAAAGGGAATTGTCCTCCTGAAAAAAGTAAACCTAAAAATCATTACAAAAATGAATCACATACCAACAAATAAGATAAACACAAATAAAAACCCAAAACAAAATTAACAAAGATATTAGATGTTACAATTGTGGGAAAATAAGAAACATTACAAAATATTGTTGAACAAATAAATTATTAAATGAGCTCTCAATAGATGAGGAGACACTTTATTGGCTTAATAACATTATGGCAATTACAAATGACGATACTTCTTCAAAAGAGTTTCTTGAAGAAGAGGATCTTCAAATCAATCAAATAGAAATTCCATTAGAATTTGAAGAAAGTGATTCCTCTCCGGATGAGCCGACACCTCAAATCAATATTTTAACAAAATAATAAGAATTTTTGTTAGAAATTGATACATTATCAGATTTAGAAGCCAAAAACTAATACTCGGACAGGCTCCAGTTTTCTATGAAAATCTCAACCAATTCTAATACAACTCATAATCTCAAAGATATTCTTAATAGAAATAAGAAAATTTAATCTAGTTAATATAAATAACCTTAATAATGAAATTAATCATCAAAACTTAGAAATGAAAACTTTAAAAATACCCAAGCCCAAATACAAAGAGAAATTTAGGCAATAAAATCTAAAATAAAAAAAGGAAAAGAAAAAGAAGGTGAAAATCCAATTGATAACTCTCATCTTAATTTTTTAATGACTTTATCAGAGAAAACATCGAGGAAATGGATCATAAATATAACAATAAAAATCAATGATGAATTTACTATTGATATCACAACGCTTTTTGATGTAGGAGTTGATCTTAATTGCACAAGAGAAGAGTTGATTCCTACAAAATATTTTCATAAAACTACATAATCATTAAATTCAGCCTTAGGAGATAAGCTTAGAATTAGTTTTAAGCTACCTGAATCTTCCGTAACAAAAGATTAAATGTCTTATAAAACATCTTTTCTTCTAATTAAAGATATAAGACAAAATGTGATATTAGGAAAAGAAAGAAACGTATTGTTAGTCTATCATATGAACTATATTTTACAGAAAAACAAATTCTTACAAAAGCTCATCCAACTCAAATGAATTGAGAAGTTTTGCAATTTTGCCAAAAAGAAATTCAAGATTTATTAGATAACAAACTAATTAAAAAAAAAATCAATTACCCGGAAGGTGTTCTACTTTCTATGTCAATAAAAATGCTAAGTTAGAAAGGGGAGTACCCAGCCTAATTCTCAATTATAAACCATTGAACAAAGCATTAAAATGGAATAGGGATCTAATTTTAAACAAAATGATTTATTAAACCAACTCCACAATTCAAAAATATTTTTAAAATTTGAAATGAAATTTCAATTTTGGCAAATTCAAATAAATGAAGCAGATAGATATAAAACAACATTCATAGTACCGTCTAGGCAATATTAATGAAATGTAATGTCTTTTAGTTTGAAAATGCTTATTCTAAATTTCAAAGAATAATGAATGATATATATCGTAGTTTACATGGATGATGTTTTAATATTTTCTACTAGTATAGATCAACACTTTAAAATATATATATCCGTGTTTATAAATAGTATTAAGAAAAATGGTTTAGTAGTGTCTCCTACTAAAATATCACTTTTCCAAACAAGAATTAGATTTTTAGGAGATTACATTTCAAAATGAATTATCATCCCGATGAAAAGATCAACTCTATTTGTAGGAAAATATTTTCATAAAATTAAAGATAAAACCTTATTGCAAAGGTTTCTAGGAAGCCTCAATATACCCTTACATCAAAGATTATATTTAAAAACCCTACCATGGACATTGGTTCACACTAATTAAACAAATCAAAATTCATGTTAAAGAAATACCTTGCCTCCATCTCGTCGATCCTATTGCTTTCAAAAATGTAAAAACATATGCTCAGATATAGGTTATAGAAGTATTCTTAAAAAGTCAAAAATAATAAAGAACAAATAGTACAATTTGTTTCCGAATATTGAAACCAAACCCAACAAAATTACTCTACTATCAAAAAAGAAATACTACCCATCATTTTGGCCATATCCAAATCCCAAGGTGATCTTTTAAATAAAAAATTCGTATTGCATATTGATTGCAAATTAGCAAAAGAAGTATTACAAAATAGTGTATAATATATTGCATCAAAACAAATTTTTGCCCAATGGCGAGCAATATTATCTGTTTTTGACTTTGATATTGAATTTATTAATGAGTCATCAAATTCTTTGCACGATTTTCTAACGAAAGAATTTTGGTGGGAAAAACAATGCCTAAATCCAACAAAGAAAAAGGCAAAGCCATTATCGAAACCTCATAATTATAACTCTAATCACCAACATTAGACCAATTCCAAGCTTGGTTAGATGTAATGAAAGCTCTACAATTACCACTACCATCACCAACATCACAATCACCCCAGCAAGTTATAAATATGGTTAGATCTAATCAAATGCTAACAAACACCATTGTTACAATCAATGTTACATGATCTTACTTCATATTTGTCTTTACTACTCTCACAAGCAAAACCAAAAATTGCCTCATCACAATCACACAAGCCCCAAATATGATCACAAACTCAAAAATTACTATCACTATATACTCCTATTAAAACTTGGGCATATATTGCTAAAAAAAATAAATTATCAAAGCAAATTGAGATTACTTTAAATCTATGACCATTGGCCTCTTACAATCCAAAAGAATCACAATCACTTAAGAGAATAACTAGTGAAATAGTTGTAAAACCACATTCTTTCTCTATGATAGCTAAACCATCTACCTTCACTAACTCTATAGTAATATTACGGTCATCATTCAAATTATAATTTATCACCAAAAGACAATATTAAGACCTCATGGTGGTTGAAAGAAAATTTCATCATGAAAATCCAAAAGTTTATGCAAAACATGTTTTCTTAGAAAATTAGTAGTACCCACAAACTGATTTGCCAAAACCCCAAGCCTATTATGAATAAATCCTTGTTGAAACCAAGTTTATGACATTCAAACATTTTGTATCATTCGAAAACTCAAATAATATCACTTATTCAATGGCTACTACCTTTAAGTTATACCACTAGAAATGTGGGAACCCAATCGTCATACCTAATTACAATTTAAAATCAGATTAACCACAAAATTACCATATCTTCCAACCTTCACTTATTGGGATTACTAAGAAGCCTATTGGAATGCATTTTCTAGTCAAAATGAAGATGACCATCATACATGGCTTTTCTAGTGCAAAATTGATTTCAATATTGAACAATTGCCTTTTCAGTTCCAAAAATGGTGGAGTCATTTTGGCCCTATTATTGAAATCTTACCTCCATAGTTTAAAAATAGCTTAAGAATCTTTCACACCTATTTCGAATCGACTAATCATGAATCAAAGTTTTCTAATCTCATGCCCTTTTTCATTAATTTTCGAGTCTCCTAGGTAACTGCTTGAGAATTCGACTATCATTAGCTTTCTCACTCTTCACATGTCCAACACCTACTTAGGAAATTCAAAACTAAGTGGTGGGACAATTTTAAATTCGTTGAAAACCTTTATGAGGAAAGTTCTAAACTAGTTGAATCGGCCAAATTACCAATTACCAACTAATATCAAAATTACTGAATTTCTTCAACAAAAACCACTAGCCCAAGCCCATTTGGCGGCCAATCACAAGAAATATATCGCATTGCATTGGCAAAAATTATATTAGAATTACTAATCGCCAAATCACATAAAAAATCTTCAAGTTCCTCTAATGAATTCTATCATAGTGGCAATACAAATGAGATGATTGCTATGGTATTAATATGTTAGATGAACATGGAGACAAATATAGGAAATTACACCACCCGCCTGGGTGGCGCTGCTGGCGGTGAACTTCTCCCCCTAACGCAAGGGGAGGAGTTCGATTTTCGAGCGTCGCAAGGGTGACTTACCCGGGGCACGAGGGGTGGTGGTGACTCACGTGCCTCCCCAGAGTTTACTCCACCGCGCTGTTAGCATACGAGGCTTCCTTGGGTCATAAATAAAATATATATATATATATATATATATATATATATATATATAAAAAAAAAATAGGAAATTACCAATCACAAATCACCAATTACCAAATGGAGATAAAAGCCAAAGAAGACAAAATAGGATCTTCAAGACTATGATCAAATTTCTTTTGAAGACAATATCTGAAGATGCTGCTTACCTGAAGATGTTGTTGCTAATGCTGAAGATTCGACCAAAGCTAAAAAAAAATTGTAAATATATATGATGATATCATGTATTTTGTTTTAAGGGCTTGTGTAGGAACTGTAGGAGGAGATGCCATCTGTGAGTACAGATGATGTGCAAGACATATCTATGTAAATTGGTGCAAAAAGAATAGGGGTGACAAGTGTCGTAAGCAATTCTGGGTGTGTGAAAAGTCAACTACAATCCTGTAATTGGAAAAGCATCTCAAAGAATTGGATAAGATTAACAAGATAGGAAATGTTGAATTGATAAGGATTGTTCTGAAATATTGGTGCAAGGCTTTCTTTAAAATTATATGGAAGTTTTATATTATGGACAATGACTTGTTGGAATCATTTAATGGATCGATATTAGAAGCTAGACACATGTCTAGCATATCCATGCTTGAGGATATTAGGAGAAGATAGTGACAAGAATGAGTGATGAAAGAGATGCTGGTCAAAGATGGAAAAGGACATTGCGCCAAGGATATCGGAGAAAACAAAAGGCAATAAAAAGAAGGTGCCTTCTGTCATGTGCTTTGGAATGGAGAAGATGGATTTGAAGTGCGCCTTAGGAATGACAAATTTGTAGTGGACATAAGAAACAACTCATGTCCTTGCAAGGCGTGGGACTTGAGTGGGATTCCATGCTCTTATGCAATATGTATCATTCTATTCAATGGAGTGGAGATAGAAACTTTTGTCACCCATTGGTATAAGAAGGATATCTATTTAAAGACATAGGGTCCGTTTGTTTCGCGGAAAATGAGCCATTTCCGGAAAATATTTTCCTAAAAGTCATTTTCTAAGAAAATGACAATATTTTCTAGTGTTCGGCTAAAATCTAAAAATGTTTCGGAAAATATTTTTTAGTGTTCGAGAAGAAAAATATTTTTCGCTCTCTAGATTGGTGAGCGCGAGTGTCAAGCTTGAGGCTAGCCAAATTGACGAACGCGAGTTTGAGATCAACGGGCTTGAGGTTCACCTAGTCCGACGACTAGCCAAGAAAGAAGAAGATGGGAAACAAAGAAAATAAAAATAAAAAATAAAAGAAAAAGAAAAAGAAAAAGAAATTAAAAATAATTCGAATTAAAAAAGAAAAATAAAAAAGAAAAAAATAATTCAAATAAAAAAAGAAAATGGAGGAAGAAGTGAGGATTTGTAGAGATGTGAGATAAGAGAGAAAGTGGAAAACATTTTCTCCTACTTTAGAAGACTTTTTTCCTTTGATGGAAAACATTTTCTCCAAGGAATTCATTTTCCATGAAACGAACGTTGGAAAATCCGAAAAACATTTTCCCGAAAATTATTTTCCGTGAAACAAACGGAGCCATAATCACTACTTGGAAGCAATGAATGGTGACAACCTTTGGCCTTCTAGTGATAAAGAACCTTTGGCAGCACCAATGCCTCGGGTTATGCTTGTAGGCTTAAATAGAAAATGATAAGAGAGGAAGGAGAATCTAGAAATGGATTCAAACTGTCAAGACAAGGCGAAAAAATCATATGTCATTTGCACTTCAAACAAGGCCACAACTCAAGAAATTGTTTGTTGAAACAAAAGGAAAATGTAAGGTTTATTCATTTTGTCTCTAGTCTCCACTTGTGTCAATATCTTTGACTTCATTTTCTTATTAGATGGGATGAAAAGATAGATACATCATAACAATGCCACCCCTCAAAAGGTACTCTTGACCTTATTCTTAAGTAAGTGACTTTGTACTCCTATAATTGTAAGTGCCATTTGAACTTGAGAATTGGTATTCTTAATAGCTTGGACTAGAAGGTAACCGAGCCATTTCTCTACTAAGAAATATCAACCACAATGTGGTCAATGCAGAGACGGTGGAGAGCGCATTGCGCAAATTTATCACTATAATGGTATTAGACGGACAATTTTACAATAGAAACTTTGTTGTTATGTAAAGATTTGACATTCAATTGATTGATGCATTTCTTTTGTCTAACAACAGAAGGCAGGCATCATGAAAAAGAAGCAAGAAGAGCAAAAAAAAAAAAGGAAAGACAAAAGACAAAGAGCATTTGAATAATATTGGAAGTGTTTGATCAACAAGATCTCCAAGAAAGAGACAAATTGATCAGAAAATAGTTGTTTAAAGAGATGGAAATAAGATATGCTCTAGTACTTTTTGTTGATTCGGTACTCTTGTGTTTAAGATCAAGCGATGGAGCTTTTTTTCCCCTTATTTTTTTGTAGTTTTGGAAGTGTTTAACATATGGCAATGATGCTATTAAGAGCACAAGCATTCTCGGCAAGAGTTTTTTTTTTTTTTTTGACAATACATTCAATATATGAAAAGAAATGTAGATGGCCTTATTTTTGTATAATTTGTTAGTGTTCGAGATTACATTCAGTATTCTTGAATAGTTGGCTTGCTTGTGGCTGTTTGTTTGTGTAAGTTTTGTTGCATTTGATTGCTATGCTAATTTTAAATAAAAATGATTTATTAAACCAACTCCATAATTTAAAAATATTTTTAAAATTTGATATGAAATTTTGATTTTGGCAAATTCAAATAAATGAAGCAGATTCTAGGCAATATTAATGAAAGGTAATGTCTTTTAGTTTGAAAATGCTTCTTCTAAATTTCAAAGAATAATGAATGATATATATCGTAGTTTACATTGATGATGTTTTAATATTTTATTCTAGTATAGATCAACACTTTAAACATATATCTGTGTTTTATACTATTAAGAAAAATGGTTTAGTAGTGTCTCCTACTAAAATATCACTTTTCCAAACAAGAAATAGATTTTAGGACATTATATTTCTCAATGAACTATCATCCCGATAAAAAGATCAACTCTATTTATAGAAAAGTCTTTTCATAAAATTAAAGATAAAACCTGATTGCAAAGATTTCTAGGAAGCCTCAATATACTCTTACATTAAAGATTATATTAAAAAGCCTTGCCATGGGCATTGGTTCACACTAATATTTTTAAACAAATCAAAATTCATGTTAAAGAAATAACTTGCTCCATCTCGCCGATCCTCTTGCTTTCAAGATTGTAAACATATGCTTGGATATAGGTTATGGAAGTATTCTTAAACAAGTAAAAAATAATAAAGAACAAATAATACAATTTGTTTCTAAACATTGAAACCAAACCCAACAAAATTAGTCTACTATCAAAAAAGAAATACTAGCCATCATTTTAGCTATATCCATATCCTAAGGTGATCTTTTAAACAAAAAAATTGTATTGCATATTGATTGCAAATTAGAAAAGAAGTATTACAAAATGATGTATTGAATATTGCAACAAAACAAAATTTTGCCTGATGGCAAGCTATATTATCTGCTTTTGATTTCAATATTGAATTTATTAATGAGTCATCAAATTCTTTGCCTGATTTTCTAACAAGAGAATTTTTGGGAAAAACAATGCCAAAATCCAACAAAGAAAAAGGCAAGCCATTGCTGAAATCTCAAAATCATAACTCTAATCATCAAAATTAGACCAACTCTAAGCTTGGTTAGATGTGAAAGCTCAACAATTGCC
Source organism: Eucalyptus grandis (assembly GCF_016545825.1). Lineage (NCBI taxonomy): Eukaryota > Viridiplantae > Streptophyta > Magnoliopsida > Myrtales > Myrtaceae > Eucalyptus > Eucalyptus grandis. The sequence continues at coordinate 14,702,909 of NC_052617.1, read as the reverse complement.
ACTACCGTCACCAACATCACAATTATTCCAGAGTTACAAATATGGTTAGCTCTAATCAAAGGCCAATAAACATTATTGTCACAATCAATATCACCTGATCTTACTTCATATTTGTCTTTACTACTTTCACAAGCAAAACCAAAAACTACCTCATCACAATCACACAAGCCCCAAACATGATTACAAACTTAAAAATCACTATTACTATGTACTCCTATTAAAACTTGGGCAAATGTTACTAAAAAAATTTATCAAAGCAGATTGAGATTACTTTAAATCTGTGACCATTGGCCTCTTACAATCCAAAAGAATCACAATCACTAAAGAGAATAACCAGTAAAATAGTTGTAAAATCACATTCTTCCTCTAGATAGCTAAACCCTCTACCTTCACTAACTCTATAGTAATATCATAGTCATCATTCAAATTACAATTTATCACCAAAAGGCTATATTAAGACCTCATGGTGGTTAAAGAGAATTTTATCATGAAAATCCAAAAGTTTATGCAAAACATGTTTTCCTAGAAAATTAGTAGTGCCCACAAACTGATTTGCCAAAACCCCAAGCCTATTATGAATAAACTCTTGTTGAAACCAAGTTTATGACATTCAAACTTTTTGTATCATCTGAAAACTCAAATAATATCATTTATTCAATAGCTACTATCTTTTAAATTATACCACCAGAAACATTTAAACCCAATTGTCATACCTAATTACAATTTGAAATCAGATTAACCACAAAATTACCATATCTTCCAACCTTCACTTATTGGGATTACTAAGAAGCCTATTGGAATGCATTTTCCGGTCAAAATGAAGATGACCATCATACATGGCTTTTCTATTTCAAAATTGATTTCAATATTGAATAATTACCTTTTTGGTTCCAAAAATGGTGGAGTCATTTTGGCCCTATTATTGAAATCTTACCTCCATAGTTTAAAAATAGCTTAAGAATCTTTCACACATATTTCGAATCGACCAATCATGAATCAAAGTTTTATAATCTCATGCACTTTTTCATTAATTTTCGAGTCTCTAGGGTAACTTCTTGAGAATTCGACTATCATAAGCTTTCTCACTCTTCACATGTCCAGCACCTACTTAGGAAATTCAAAACTAAGTGGTGGGACAATTTTAAGTTCGCTGAAAACCTTTCTGAGGAAAGTTCTAAACTAGTTGAATTAGCCAAATTACCAATTACCAACTGATATCAAAATTACTGAATTTCTTCAACAAAAATCACTGGCCTAAGCCCATTTGGCGGCCAATCATACAAAATTTATCGCCTTGCATTGAAAAAAAAATATATATTAGAATTACTAATCGCCAAATCACATAAAAAATCTCCAAGTTCCTCTGATGAATTCCATCACAGTGGAGATACAAATGAGATGATTGCTATGGTATCAATCTGTTATGAAGATGGAGACAAATATAGGAAATTACCAATCACAAATCACCAATTACTAAAAGGAGAAAAAAAGCCAAAGAAGACAAAATAGGATTTTCAAAACTATGATCAAATTTCTTTTGAAGACTATCCGAAGATGCTGCTTACCTGTTGCTAATGCTGAAGATTTGGCCAAAGCTAAAAAAAATTATATATATAGACACACACACACACACACACACACGATGATATCATGTATTTTATTTTGGGGGCTTGTCACACACACACACACGATGATATCATGTATTTTATTTTGGGGGCTTGTGCAAGTAATAGAGGAGGAGATGCCATCTGTGAGTACAGATAATGTGCAAGACATATCTATGCAAATTGGTGCAAAAAGAATAGGGTTGACAAGTGTCGCAAGCAATTTTGGGTGTGTGAAAAGTCAACTACAATCCTGCAATTGGAAAAGCATCTCAAAGAACTGGATAAGATTAGCAAGATAGGAAATGTTGACTTGATAAGGACTGTTCCGAAATATTGGTGCAAGACTTTCTATAAAATTATATGCAAGTATGATATTATGGACAATAACTTGTTGGAATCATCTAATGGATCGATACTAGAAGCTAGACACATGTCTATCATATCCATGCTTGAGGATATTAGAGAGAAGATAGTGACAAGAATCCGTGACAAAAGAGATGCTAGTGAAAGATGGAAAATGGCATATAGTCACTACTTGGAAGCAATGAATGGTGACAACCTTTGGTCTTCTGGTGATAAAGAACCTATGGTAGCACCAATGCCTTGGGTTATGCCTGGTAGGCTTAAACATAAAAGATAAGAGAGGAAGGAGAATCTAGAAATGGGTTCAAACTGTCAAGACAAGGCGAAAAAATCATATGTCATTTGTACTTCAAACAAGGCCACAACTCAAGAAATTGTCTGTTGAAACGAAAGGAAAATGTAAGGTTTATTCATTTTGTCTCTAGTCTCAACTTGTGTTAATATTTTTGACTTCATTTTCTTATTGGATGGGATGAAAAGATAGATACATCATAACAATGCCACCCCTCAAAAGGTACTCTTAACCTTATTTTTAAGTAAGTGACTTTGGCCGACCAAAAAAAAAAAAAAAAGTAAGTGACTTTGTACTCCAATAATTGTAAGTGCCATTTGAACTTGAGAATTGGTGTTCTTAATAGCTTGGACTAGAAGGTAGCCGAGCCATTTCTCTACTAAGAAATACCAACCATAATGTGATCAATGTGGAGACCGTGGAGAGCGTATTGCGCAAATTTATCACTATAATGGTACTAGACGGACAATTTTACAATAGAAACCTTGTTGTTATGTAAGATTTGACATTCGATTGCTTGATGCATTTCTTTTGTCTAACAACAAAAGACAGACATCATGAAAAAGAAGCAAGAATAGCAGAAAAAGAAAAAAAGAAAAAGACAAAGAGCATTTGAACAATATTGGAAGTGTTTGATCAACAAGATCTTCAAGAAAGAGACAAATTAACCAGAAAGTAGTTGTTTAAAGAGATGTAAATATGATATGCTTTAGTACTTTTTGTTGATTTGGTACTCCTATGTTTAAGATCAAGTGATGGAGTTTTTTTCCATTTTTTTTTTTTGTAGTTTTGGAAGTGTTTAACATGTGGCAATGATGCTATTAAGAGCACAAGCATTCTTCGGCAAGATTTTTTTTTTTTTTTTTGACAATACATTCAATATATGAAAAGAAATGTAGATGTCCTTATTTTTGTATAATATGTTAGTGTTCAAGATTACATTCGATACTCTTAAATAGTTGGCTTACTTGCTGTTGTTTGTTTGTATAAGTTTTGTTGCATTTGATCGCTACGCTATTTTAGTAAAATGTGTCTCAATGAGTGTTTATCCTAAAGAGGTCTACCTCAACCCAACCATCTTTGTTCCGATCTCAATCCAAGCATTTTGAGAAGTTTGATGCTGAGAAGGAAGAAGTATCGTCAATGTGAAGAAAAGGGTTTTTGAAGCCATAATATGTTTTTCTTTTTTAAAGTACATATGACTCATAATTTTAGTACCTAGCTCAACTCCAATCATCAATTAACGCTCCACGTCTTCACTTAATAGTTTGAACAAACGGAATGATTGTATAGAACATTTGTTAATAGTTTATGGATCAAATTTAACAAATTTAAACTTTAGAGACGAGATTATACATTGGATGAAAGTTCATGAATCATTTGTGATATTTTCTCATTACAATAAGTTTAGGACTCAATTGACCAAAAAAAAAAAAGTTTAGGACTGAATTAGTACAACCGCGGTTTATAATTTTTTTTTTGATAATTCTCCTCTTATCGGAGTTAATAGAATACTCGACAACATATTGTCATGCTTTGAAAATAGTAAAATTCTTCTCGCTCGACTAGTCCCTTAGGGGAATGCTAGGTAACAAAACTTTATCTTGCGCACCTAGCCATTGACAAGGTTCATCTTCAAAGTCTAAGGTCAACAACGACTGTCATAACTTTAAAGTAAAATGCAGGGAAATACCTCTGTAATTTCTCCAGGAAAAAGCATAGAAGAAAAGACTAATCGAGTTCAAAGAGTATTTCTGGCCCAAAAAGGAAAAAAAAAAACTAGAAGAGATAGTTATATGATTGAGTCTCAAATCGTGCCGTGAATTTGGGGACGTAGAATTTTCTTCCCCGGAACTAAGGACACCCTCGATGCACGACCCGAATGGACAGTAGGAAAGCGAAAGATGCGTTTACTCGAGCCTTTCGACCGTGACGGACATCATTCCCAGCATTGGAGAAAGTCGTAGTCAGATGCGTTGGGGGGGAGAATCATTCAATGGTCAATCAAAGCAAGCAACCGATGAGCACAGTAATCCAAACGCGTCCAATCGAAAAAGAAAAATGAAAAAAACAAAAAGAATTTTGCAATTTCAGTTCCGACTGCAATCTCGTTCTTCGGTCATTGCACGATTTCAATGAAATAAATAATAAGAAGAAGAATTAAAGAAGTATGGGAAAATTTCGGACAAAATCGAGCTTTCCCTCTCGCGTTTCGTAATAACCGAGACCGGGTCAAAGGGGTCCCCACCCCGGCACGGTGTCGCGCGACATCCACGGCCCGGGAGGGCGCCACGTGTGCCGGCCGCGGGTGGATCCGACGGCCGAGGATCGAGGGGGCGGGCTTCTCCACGGCCGGGCGGGCCAGTCTCATCTCATCTCATCTCATCTCATCACATCTGCCCCCGGTTCCAGACGGTCTCCATTGGCAATCGCTCCCGCTTTCTCTCTCCTCCCCCCCGCTCTTTCTCTCTTTCTCTCTCTGGAAGACGCGAAGGAAAGAGACCCCTCTCTCTGGCAGGCACTGTGTTTCTCTCTCTAGCGCCCCTTTTTTTCTCCTTTTTCTCTCTCTACCTTTGATGAGACCCGGGAGCGCGGGGGAGCGATGTCGCTGAGACGGGCGTTACTCTCGCGGAAGTTCTCCAGATCCTTCAAGGAGCTCAACGGCAAGGCCTCCCGGGAGGAGGCGGAGGAGGGCGCCGGGGGGGGGGGAGGGGGCGGCGGCGGCGGCGGCGGGGGCCGGGCGGAGCCGGAGGCCGCGCACGGCGAGTCATGGGGGACAATGCTGCCGGAGCTCCTCGGGAGATCATCCGCCGCGTGGAGGAGAGCGAGGACCGGTGGCCCCAGCGCCAGAACGTCGTCGCCTGCGCCTGCGTCTGCAAGCGGTGGAGGGACATCACGAGGGAAATCGTTCGGTCGCCGCTCCGCAGCGGCCAAATCACTTTCCCTTCCTGTCTCAAGCAGGTCGCTCTTTTTTCTTTGGTGGAATTCGGGCCGCATTTCTTCGGATTCTTTGCTTCCTCGTTGTCGTCGGGGGAATTTCAATTGATTCGATTCGATGATTCGGCTCGTTTCCTTTCCCTTCGTTGAATTTTTCGTTAATTGCTTCTCTTTTCCATATTGATGGAGATTCATGGAGCTCATTGTGTCCGTTGGGCTATTGTCACTGTGGATAATTGCTCAATTTGACCAATTCGTCGAGATCTAATTTAAAGTTAGGGTTCGACCTCATTACTGATGTCTGAACATTCGATGCGTCTTGTGCTGGGCGTTAATTAGAGAGAATGGAGTCATTTCGGAAGGTGCGCTAAGTTCCAGATGGGAACGGTGATTTGGATTTTAATTTTATTTCTTGAAATGGAAGTGAGGGCTTCGCTCTGATGGCTTTCGCAGGGAAAATGAATGTGGCCGCTGGGAGTTCTCGGTGTATATATATTCACCATCGTCTTCATTACATTCTATGATATTTTCCAAAATCACAATATAAACATCTTATCCGTGACATTCTTGATAATATTTAAGTAGGGTGATCATCCTGCTGGTGAATTTTAGTCTACACTACTTTTAACTTTCGTGGTGCACGTGAGAAGTGGCAAAAGGTACCTTTGATGCTTCCACGTCAATGAAAGGAATAAAATATTTAGTTCAGTTCAAATTGCATAAATTGTGGTTCTGCCTATGGGAACATCTCATTAGCAACCTAACAAATGAAGGATGACAACCTTACGCCTCTAACACTGTTGTTTGATCGTTGTTTTGAAGTATGGATCTCGGTGGCTGGGTTGTTGTTTCTGTATATTTAACTTCCTCACACCCGCAGTCTTGCTTGAATTATTGGAATTTCTTGTTTGGAAATTCCAAATATTGGGTGGTTGTTGATGGTTATTTTTCTAAATGTAGCCGGGGCCACGGGATTCTGCACATCAATGCCTTATAAAGCGGGACAAGAAGACTTCAACTTTCTACCTTTCTCTCACCCTCAGCCCATGTAAGTAAATATTTGCGGTCGATTTCTCTTTTCCTACTACATACAATTGATATGGATGGTTATCATTGATACTTAGTTCTTTTTTTCTTTGTTTTGGTCTAGGTTGAGGTTCATTCCTGTTTCTGTATCTGCTTCAATTTTTTTTTTTTGGCTTGATTACTTGCATCAAGTTTGCTAGAGCTAGAGTTTGCAGAGCAATGTCTGCTAAACCTTCAATAGATTTTTCATCCGAGTCAATCCAAGCTTAGGAGGTTGCATGATCTACTTTGGCTCAGAAAACTTAGTCAATTTTGACTTGGTATACTTGTGACAACTCAGCTTCTTTTTCTAATTCCAGCTTATCTGGAGCGAAACTTCTTCAATGTAGTGGTCCTCTACAGATGATTACATTTTTTCAAAAGAGACAGTCATACTTGAAGGCATGTATGATGTTTGTTTATTAGCTTGTCAATTCTTTGACAGTTTCAGACTCAACAAGTTGAATGAAACTTCAGTTGATGCTTATTATGGACTAGATGCCTGCTGTTTCTTCGTTCTCGGCATGCCAGCTTGGAGGAGTAATGGAACATGTACCTGTGGGAATATCATTTCATGAGGATTAGGGATCATGGAATCATATCTAGATATTAGTAGTGGTTGAGAGGGGTTAATGTATGAATATGATGGTGTAAAATAAAAGAAGTCTTGACCTTGTTCTTGGTCCCTTTTACCCTTGCTCTCATAGTTTGTTTTGAGGGGATAACATAGCTGGAATCGAGACTATTAGTAGTTTTAATGGTCGCAAATTGTGGTAAGGAAAATGGATCTGAAAACTCATTGTTCTAGATCAGTCCTCTTTCTTCTTTTAGTTCATCTTTAGGGCATATCAGGGCTTTCGTGGAGGTTCAGTAATAGTTCTGTTGTTACTTACTGTTAGTATAAGTAAAGGGGACTTCTACTCCATCTTGTGGTTCATCCGCTAATATCAGTTCCTTGAATGAAGATATTAAGTTCTACTTTTGGTTTGATCATTTGACTGGTAAAAAGGATTTGGATTGATGTCAGGCTTGTTGAGGTTAGAGCTTTCAATGAATACATTAAAAGTTGGCATAGTGCTCCTTTTGATATGATGGCTTTCTTGAACACCATGTTCCTATAGAATTGAAATTTTCTTGGCATAAATGGTTTGCTCATAATTGACTCTTTCTTACTCCTTTATTCTCCAGCAACGCCAGATGAGGGGAAGTTTCTTTTAGCTGCTCGGAGATATAGGCATGGTGCTCACACTGAGTACATTATTTCTCTAGATGCTGATGATGTATCCCAAGGAAGTAATGCTTATGTTGGGAAGTTAAGGTAAGGCCACTTAAATAGGGTCTTGTTTTTGTAAATTTGCTCTAAAAGAATTTATTGGAATTTGTTTCTTCTTCCCCTTAAGATGGTGGTGTGACAAATTCAGTAATGTAAGGAAAATGTGTTTGAACACAATACTACCATGTCTCTGGAATTCCTAGGATGGAGCATCTTTATATGCCTACCTACTTAGCTATTCATTTTATAGTCTTGTCATACAGGAAGTATGGAGGAACTTGGGGCTTCTTGCCTAATTTGTCCAAAGCTTGAAATTGGTCTTTTATCTTTGATCTGCTAGAGGCTTTTTTACTGCTTCTAGAAGCCTGTCCTGCAGGACTTGGGTTTAATTGATAAAAACGAGCATGTTTAATTGTCTTTACCTGACAAAGAGAATATGGTTTTATTGTAGTTGTAATCAATGAAAATCTAACTTATTCCTTTCACATCTCACCATGGCCTTTTTTAACAGAAAAGGTGAATAGTTATATATGTTAATCGATGGTTTTGTTTAAAATTTTGTGCTTGTTGCAGCTCGGATTTTCTTGGTACCAACTTTACAATCTATGACAGCCAACCACCGCATGATGGTGCAAAGCCCTCAAGCAGCCGGGCGAGCCGCCGTTTTGCAAGCAAGCAAATAAGCCCCCAGGTCCCAGCTGGCAACTTTCAGGTCGGGCAGGTCTCTTACAAGTTCAACCTTTTGAAATCTAGAGGTCCGAGAAGGATGATCTGCTCGCTGAATTGCCCTGTGTCAGTAGAAGCACCTATCGATAAACAGATGGATAATGCCAAGATGATGAAATCAGGATCTCTCAACTCTGACTACACAATTTTGAAAAATAAAGCTCCAAGGTGGCATGAGCACATGCAGTGCTGGTGCCTGAACTTCCATGGTCGCGTAACTGTGGCTTCAGTAAAAAATTTCCAACTCGTTGCCATAATGGACCAAAGCCAGCCGGGTGGGAAAGGAGATGAGGAGACCGTTCTTCTCCAATTCGGGAAAGTGGGGGACGATACTTTTACCATGGATTATCGGCAGCCCTTGTCTGCCTTCCAGGCATTTGCCGTCTGCCTTACCAGCTTTGGCACAAAAATTGCATGCGAGTAAAATGTAATTTTGCTATATGTAGGTTTGTCGTCATCGCCGTTGTTTTGTATAATTATGCACTTTTGTGTTGGTATAAACATGGTATATCCTAAGTTTGATCCAAAGCATATATGTACATGATCTATGAAAAATGAATCGACTGGCTAATGTCTAACTACAGATGTGGAAAAACCTTGGGTTGCTGCAAATTAAGCTGGTCCTTTTACTATATGTTGTTCTCTGACTCTAGGATGGTGGAAAAAGTCGTACTCCATCATGTTACACGAGAACGAATGGCGTAGAAGATGACCGAGAACGTTCGTGGTATTTTCCCTGGAAAGTTGCACGCTTGATTTTCCAATGCCTTAGGCTGTGGCCTATAAGCTGTTCCAGTGGCTCGGACCTCCGTTCAGTAGCGTTGACCACTAAATTTAAACGGCACTAGCGTCCTACTCCGAATTGACATGTTACTTGCACCATCTGCAGTTAGGAAGCTTCCCAGAACGTGATGAATGAAGACCATTGTTCCGGTAGACTCAACCGTTGTCATCTTTCCGATTCTCGGACTGATTTGCAACATACATATGAATTACCAAACAATCGATGCCAGACACTTCCATCGTTTCAACTATCGCGGTGGAATCCTAGATCACTCACACCGGCACATCCATTATTAGGTTGTTTGGGGCTGCATCGCAGATGCACGCTTCTTCGGTCCTGCGTTCATGAAAGAATGGTTTAAATTTCAACCAATACAAAGATGAACATCGAGTCTCTTCCCAGTTCCCACCATCCAGATCTGAGCTTATGTATATCCTTCCGTACATGTGCTTAGCAATATCATCTGAAAACACCGCCTACTCCCCTAAGAATGCATGAGGAAGAACATACATTCCTCTCTATGAATAAGACAATCACATCAGGATTATTTGCATCATGCACACAATTATATGGGATGCTGACCAATGCATCACGGAATATTACAAGCTAATGCGCCACTTCATGCCCGAGATTGCTTTCCTCAGATATCACTCGATCTGAGTGTTCTATCGGCATAGGGAGCAGTTGTCACTGAGAAATTTAGCCAAGTGATTAACTGTGACCGGCATGATCGACATTGCATTCAGCACATTAGTTGAAAGAAGCAACAGGTTCTCGCAGATAGCCATAGCAAAGGTACATAAAGGTTCATATACAACAGACACTATCTCAAGACTCGTAAACGAAGATGCTGAAACGTAAACATCATTTCATTCCAAATTCCAACTCCAAGATGACCCTCACTTTTTTCCTCGCAGCTTCACACCAAGGGCTCTTTCAAGTTTGGTAATTAGCTGTTGATTAGGAATTGCTTTTCCAGATTCATATTCTTGAATGATCTGGGGCTTTTCATTGACCAGCTGCATTGCAATTCATGCAAAAGTGTCAGGATAAGTTTAAGAAAAAGCATTTGTTCATATAGATGCACTCCAGATGTCCTTTGGCCCTATAGAAACCCAAATGTCCTCTGCCAAGTTCAATAAGGAAAGACAAAAAGTTAGTAAAATACACACCTGAGCAAGTTGGGACTGGGTAAGCTTCTTGTCCATTCGAGCTTGCATAATAGCCTTCTTCAGCTCATTCGGCACGCGATCATCTACCAACCAAATATCATATTTCTCAGTCAACGCACGTTCAACAAACAAATCTTCAACAAGTGTGGAGGCAAATTGTACGAGAGCTAAGCACAAAGGAATTAACAAATGAACTAAAGCAACACTTCTGGCTGCATCAGCAGTCTGACACAGATTATAAATTCATTCCCGCAAGATAACACGAAGAAAACGAACAAATCTAAATGTAAAGAGGTTGCAAGGATTTGTGCTCCACAAAAACTTCAAATATCTCGCAAGAGAAAAAGTACAGCAAGATGCATCACTCAATAATTCAGAAGAAAAGCCACTCACGAGCAAGATTTTCTGTTTCTTCATCAAGCTTCCTTGTGTTCAAAGAGGTACTGCTAGATGCAGCTTTGTTTGAGCCAGCATTTGCTGCAAAGCAAAAGGAATTTCTGAGCAATTAAAGTTCATAAATTAAACTGTCAATGCTTCCCGTTGTATAATATAGAAGGAAGCCAAAGGCCACATTCATCTTCTACATGCATGCCCAGCCTACCAGTGAAAACACTCGGTATTCCTTGATCAACTTAATTAAGCAGCATCAATTTTACACGGAAAACTTTCAAGCGAAAAATTAATAATTTTCATGACAGATACTCAATATTGTTTTGAACGATATTATCCAACCAGCTTCACCATTCTTAATATATCTCAGGAAAACAGCTAAGCTAGAGAATGTGTGACATCAGCAAAACTTCGACATACGCAACAAATCAATCATGCCAATAGGCTTTGAAAGTTCATCCACAGTCCACACCAAAAACCACACCATGCAAGATAGCAGCAATTTGTCAGATAAATCATATGCAAAGATGTGATCTGTAAAGGACAAGGATTGTTACAACCAAAATAATGGGTCAAATATAATTGAAGGAAACAAGACAAAAGCACTATATGAGAGTATGAGTGCTCTATGGCTCAGAAAAAAGACGCAGATACACTCGTCTACTGCACTACAAGAGCTTCAATGTGGTTGAGAAAAGGGGAGAGAAGTTAAGAACTTCCGTGTTCAAATGGTTCATTGCCTCAGGTGGTGCCACCACCAAACTAAAATTAATATCAGCTCTGAAGTCTGAATATTAAAAATTGATTTGGCAGCAGATGATGACACAATAAGACAGTGACAAAGTTAGCTTCGTTTGGCTTCTCTCTTCTCTCCTTTCTTTAAAAAAAAGTCAAATAAACGACTGGAAAAACAATTTCAGATCAACCCAACTGACTTAAAAGATAAACTCAGCCAGCAGATCTTCTGCATTTGATTGACAGCTATATGAACTCACCCTCTTTTGTCCGCCAAAAAAAAGAAAAAAAAAACGCTGTTTCTTCTGCACACACACAACTCCTAAAGCTCGACACACGTCAAATTCAATAGGCAGATCTCCCTGCCATGCACACATCATACAAAAGATGGGAGAGACAGTATATAAAGGAGCGGAGATGGGTTTTTGGGAAATTAAAACGTGACAGAGCTCTCTAATTGGCCATCAAGTAAAAAAAGTTGATTTTTGTGACTAGCAGTAGATATGGTGCCCCCTGGGGGAGAATCTGATTGGTACAGAACATGAACGGTGAAAAGCACAGCAAATTTAGACAGAGGAGAATAAGATTTGCAAAAAGGGCCAAATTCTATTGAAATTGACAGCTAACAAACAAACTCTTTAGAGTGAGATCAGAGGAGAAGCAGTGATCCAAAGTGAAAAGAGGTGAAGGTGACCTCTCGAGAATATTTGTCAAGCAAGAGTCTCCAATGCACCGCCATCATAAAGAACAACAATCTTAAAAATCAAAACAACAATGTGATGAGCAGACAAGCTCAAGAGGAAAACATCTAAAGAAAGCTAAAGCACAGAGTCAGAAAATAAAACAGATTAAAGTATTCATTTTTAAAAGTTACAAGCAGAGGCATGTCGTCAATCCAAAGGGAAAAGGCATATTTCCAAATTAATTAAGCTCCTCGATGGATATTTATAATTCATGTAGACAGAAAACATGTCGGACCTTGCAATTCATCAACTTTCAGTAAATACGTAGTCACTTTGAATGCTAAACAAGGTTCTTCCAAACACCGAAAGCATCTACCATATCAAGCGAAACAGAGAACGAATTACTATTCATCCCGATTTAAGTCAATCGCTCCTATGCACGGACACGGTGATCGGCAACAACACAACTTTTACAAAATTTCGGCGACGAACTCTGACAAATCTATTTACCGACACAGCAAGACAAGTCAAAAACGCGCCACGTAACCTCACGATTCCTCCATCATCGAATCAAACGGCACGATGCGACCGTGCAATCGAAAGAGAGAACTAATCAACCATCGCTCCATCAGATTCATCATCACCGAGAAATGCCGAGACAGAAAGAGAGAGAGAAAGAAAAGGGGAGCGGGGCGCGAGGTGGACGGAGTTACCTTTCCGGACGGTCTCGATCTCGGCGCCGGCGCGGCGGGCGGCGTTGACGGCCTTCTCGTCCTTCTTGGCAGCGGCGTTCGGCGCCTTCTTCCGGATGACCACCGGCTCCCAGTCCTGCGAGATCGGTCCCACACCTGCCATCTCTCTCTCTCTCTCTGTGCTTTCTCTCTCTTCTCTCTCTCTCTCTGTGCTTTCTCTCTCAAGAAATGGAGAATCGCGCTGCCGATGAGATATCGCCTCCCTGCGCCCAAAACGAGGGTTTATATAGGCACAGCGGGAAGGGGATGCTGCGGTTTAGGGCGATGCTACCCTGCTCTCGCGGGCCCACGCCGCGAGGTTTGTGGTCCGTCGGATCACTGTCTTTTCAATCGCGTCCGTTCATCTGTCGGGTGGATATCTATCGCCACGTCCGCTGGGGCCCTACGCTCCAGATGCTGATCGTTGCGTCCCCATGTCCGATCGCAGCCGTTGAAAATACTTGTTAAACCACACAACCGGTAATATCTGCGCTAAAAATGGGATCGACTAAATATTAGGTCCAAATTTACGTCCATTAGACCTAGCTTTTTATCTGTTAAAAATGATCAAACTTTGTAAAAAAAAGAAAGAAGAAATTCCCATATGTTGGCAATCAATTTTTCGATATTTTAATCAATCATTGACGCTCTAAATAATATTGTGTGCAACACTAACACTATAGTTGCATTTGCTTCTTTTGGATTTTTGTATTCACTAAAAATTTATATCAACCTTGCTCTCGTTGTTTCTGGAATTCTTGAAATATGTTCATTTTGTTTGGATGTTCAGAAAATTACTCATATTTTATGTGATCCATCATGCGATTTGTCCATATGCAACAATATCATTTTGGTCCGTCTTGGGTGCTTCTTCAATGATTATAGCAATTGATGTAGCCCTGGAAGGGCCCAATGTGGTGGACAAAAGTTGGTATGGTGATGTTGAAAACTATCAATTTTGGCTGACAAGTCAAATGTCATATAATTTTTCTAAACACGAGTGAAAAATCGTGACACGATTATTGTACGAATGAAATGCTGTGATTTTCTTTTTGGCACTTCTCCGACACTAAACGCCTTCAGAATTTTCAAAACATTAATACTGAGATAATACTTCAAAAAATTGATATAATAATTTAAAAATAGTTAGAGGACATGGAAATTTTTAAAGTGGCTTTGGTCATGACAAATCCGCGAAGGTAAAATGGTAATGGGCCGAAGCCCAAAGCTGTCCGGCGAAGCCCATGGATTTTCCTCGGAGAAACAGAGAACGGAGAACAGCAAACTCGCGCTCTCTCTCTCATGGAAGCTCGTCTCCTTTCTTCACCCGCGAAAGATGGATGAGGATCGGAATAGCGTGCAAGAACATATGTACCCGGTTCGTCCTGCGGCTTCGGCTGTCCCTTTTTTTTTTTTTTTTTTTTTTTCTTAATTTGAATTCTTGGAGCTAGCTTTTATGCTTTTGCTTTCGGGTGATTTTCCGTCTTGATGGGTAGGCTTTTGCTCTCTATCAGCCCGTCACGACAGATTATCATGCGCTTACAACTGTGTCTCATTTGTTGTCGATAAGAAACTTTTGTTGTCATCACGGGATGATACGTGCAGTTCCATGGGAGTTCGCTTCAGTTATCCGATAGTCCATGGAGCTCACTTTTCGTTTTCCTGTTTTTGAGATGAGAATGTAGGGTTGCAATTTGTCGCAAGCTACTAAGCTGGCCTTTTGATTATATCTCCCTTGCCTAAAGATGAAAGAATTCCCTCTGTGGTGGCGGCCTTCAAATGCATCAGTGAATAGTGAAGGGCAAAAAGTAGTGGTAGGATGTATGTCAAAATGGCTATTGACATAAGATTATTGCGGGTATGAGGGCACATCAAAGTGTTTAGTATGTGATATGAGAAATGTGCAAAATGGTTTTAGCTATGGAATGTTGCTTTATATTGTGGTTGCTGGTTAATGGAGGACAAAACCAACGGCGGTTTTTGTGTTTATTTGAGTTTTTGCTGAGATTGATTGCTGATCTTGTAAATGGGTTGCTATTCTTTGGTACATCCCAGACTAATGTGTGTTAAATATGTAGAGAAAAGTGGAGTGAGGGAAGACATAGGTGGGAACTTTAGGTATTAAACTTGATTAGTTGGATGTTACTGACAACAGCATACTAAACAAACCACAATGGAAGAGAGGGTCATTGCAGCCAATCCTTCTTAGTGTGGAAAAAGAACTTTGTCATAGTCGATGATGATTTGTTTTGTTATCACGTACTTGTGTTACCTAATATCCACCTTATCCCACTCTATATCCTTTGGCTTGTGATTGAAATTTCCAATTTTAATGTGTTGCAGCATTTTGCGTTAATCCTACACGAAGGGCAAGCATAGGGCTGGCATGCCAGTAGTTGTCAATCTGCCAGTTACCTCCCATTTTCCTCAAATTAAGATCCTAGTCTCCTTTACCAGGAACCTCCATTCGTCATCTTTTTTGTCCCGAGACATTTATACTTACATTTGCGAGAGATAAAGTCCATTTCCATTTGTTGCTTCTCTGGAGTGGCAATGCCGACTTCTTCAAAAACTGTTGTGGAGTACGCTAAGTCAAACCGGTCTTCATGCAAGAAGTGCTTCAAGACAATCGACAAAAATGCTGTTAGATTGGGGCTAGTGAATAGAGATTCTCGAGGTTTTGATATGACCAGTTGGCACCACATGAATTGCTTTCCTTTTGAATCAGATTCTATGAGTTCAACAGAGGCGATCAAAGGGTTCTCTCTTTTGCAGGTTTGATTCGATCTACTGCTGTTACTTTTTTTTTTTTTTTTTTGAGGGGGGATTTGTTTGCCTGGACTTGTTGGATTTTTGTTGTTCTGGGGATTTGAGTAATGAAAGCAACAATGGAGATTTTGTGTACATGCTCGTGAATCTATTGGGAAAAGATTACGGTTTGAAGTTGGGTAATTTTCTATGCTAAACTGGCTGAAGAAGAACCCATAATTAATCTTACCTGATACTTTCTAGTATCTTTCTCCATTAGATGTTGTTAGATGGCGACAGGATTAATATCTTGCTCATCTGCATGAGTTTGCAGAGTAGTGACCAAGAGTCTCTAAAGGGATTGATAGGCAGCCGCAAGAAGACTCTGGAAGAGGCATGTCTTTTTTGTTTTATATTTACACATTCTCAATCTGTTCTCGTGATACAAAAGTTTTGAACTTTTCCCACTGAACTCTTTAAAGATTCAAGAAAGGAATGAAGATGAAGAAAATGAAATGGAGAAATATCCGAAAAAGCGTAAGGTATGCAAAGGCCATTTGAGGAATGATGCTCATTTGATCTCGTATTTCATCTTCCAACTTATGTGTGTATTTGTCTATATAATTTGTGATATGGCTTTCCCCTTTTCTTATTACTTATTTCAATAGATTCAAGAAAGAGACGATGGTGCAGAAAATGAAGCAAAGGAAGGAAATGCTGCAAAAGCACAGGTAAGCCTCTTAGATGAGCCAAGTTTATAGCTTGCAGTTTTGTTACTGTAATTTCTCTTATGCTTTTTTACCTTTATGGTGGAATATTTTGTCACTCATTTTTGCAAACTTAAGTCAAGCCTGCCCTTGCCTAGTGGAGGACGCCTAAAAAAAAAGAGATGGTGTAGGGAGGTTTCTTTACGCCAGCTAATTTTGTGCATGCTTTTGATCCAGCTGGCTCTACCTGAAGAGGAAAATGAAGTGGAAATCACCCTTTCAGTTTCTGCAATCAAGGACAATTACAAGGTTCATTATCTTTCTGGTTATGTTGTTCTCTCAGCGCAGTTCAATGTCTTTGAGATGTCTTTATACTGTTACATGCCCAGCAGTTGGTTTTCTGTCATATTGTCTCACGCACATTCGTCCTTATCATCCAGGATGCCAAACTATCACCAAAATGGAAAGCTTTTGAGACAATTATTTTTCTGGAGCGGGTGAGATATCTGTCTTAGAATGATCTTGATGGATTTTTCTTGATAAGGTAGAGATGGAGTAAAATACATCATTTTTTTTTTTTTTTGCTTATTCATGTGTTGCTACAAGGACTTCATACAGAAATGTTTGTGCTTTTTTTGCGAAGGTTATGCAGTGACTGCTTAATTAATGTTTAGCTGGAGGTTTGCTAATCGTACTAATAATTATGATCTATTTTCTGCTGTTTCTTCTTCCTATTCATTAAATATAGCTATAATTGCACTGTCATTGTCCGAATGGTGAGGAGAATTAGTTCATCATCCAATACTGATTCCACATGTTCGTTATTATGCACATGCTTTGAAGTAAGCATCATTACATTTTGATTTTTAATTGACATGTATTGTATTTGTGATTTCTGATGGTTACTTGTATATCGAGGCACTTCACATGGTCACATTTGCTGGAAAATAATTGATATTGTTTGCATTTGTTTTTGGGATTACTGTAGGATGAAGGGACTTCATACAGATATGTTTGTGTTTTTTTTGCGGAGGTTATGCAGTGACTGCTTAATTAATGTTTAGCTGGAGGTTTGCTAATCGTACCTATGATTATGATCTATTTTCTGCTGTTTCTTCTTCCTATTCATTAAATATAGCTATAATTGCACTGTCATTGTCCGAATGGTGAGGAGAATTAGTTCATCATCCAATACTGATTCCACGTGTTCGTTATTATGCACGTGCTTTGAAGTAATCATTATTACATTTTGATTTTTAATTGACATGTATTGTATTTGTGATTTCTGATGGTTACTTGTATATCGAGGCACTTCACATGGTCACATTTGCTGGAAAATAATTGATATTGTTTGCATTTGTTTTTGGGATTATTGTAGGATGAAGGTCTTCATGGCTCAAGTAAAATCGCTGCATTTGATTTTGATGGTTGTCTGGTGAATACATCTGTAAAAAGGTATCAAAGCAACCCATGTTGTAATTTTATTTCTGGGTTAACAGTTTTTTGAGTTTCGCTTTATGATCTTCTGTGAACTGAATAACGTTGTATTGTTTGAAAATTTACCTCCATTTTCACGAGATGTGCTGAGCTCGACGTATTGTTGCTTTTAGCAGTCAACTGTATAGCAACTTTTGTATGCTTTCATTTAATTTGATTCGCTGCAACTCAACTCCAGAGTAGGTCCAGATGCTTGGTCACTTCTGTATCCTTCAATTCCGGAGAAGTTGCGGAAGTTGTATGATGAAGGCTACAAGCTGGTGAGCTTCATTTATTCCTGCATATGGATTTCCTATGAAGACAAAATGTCATAATTTTGGACATGGTGCTGTATTTTATCTGGTTCTCTTCATTCAAATCATGGACTTTAGTTCCTGTTCATTGATCCTCCCTCTTTATGGGCAATAATTTTCGATGTGCTAATTAGGTCATCTTTACCAATGAATCCAACATTGAGCGCTGGAAGAAAAAGAGACAGGTGGCTGTGGACTCAAAATTAGGAAGATTGAACGGCTTTATCAAGCTAGTGAATGTCCCAATTCAGGTACTACAATTTCATAAACGTTGTGTTAGCGTTTGTGATGTAGACAATGATCTACTCAAAGTGTCTAACGACATGATCAAACTATTTATTCATGTAATTCTCCATAGCTGTCCATGTTTTCATTGAGTTAAGAGGCTACTCTTGTGATGTATTTTCTTAAGGTGAGTATTTCTCTACTATATGTTGTTTGTGTCAGGTCTTGGAGACCTTAAAATTACTCGATCTTCCTAGGATATTATTTCTTCCTTCGCAGTTTCATCTTCCTCTATCATGCCTGTAACTCGGCATGTTTCTTTCTTGCTTTTCACCTGCTAATCATCCAAAGAAATGACTTGAGCATGGCATGAATGCAATTAGAGATTTATGCCGTCCATCTCTAGCCTAAGATGAGAAACTTCAATCCTCAGATGACTCTTTCCTGCTGTGTTAACGGAATAGTAGCTTGTATCTTTCTCTCTCTTTTTGGTGGAGTAGGGTGATCGAAGGAAATCTTGCGTTTAAAAGCTACAGTTTGACAATATACAAGATATGCCTCTTAAAACTTTTTTCTGAGTTTACTAATGGAAAAAAAGAAAAAAAGGGACTTCCAAGTTCATTTATGACATTCTGTCAATTCAGAAAATTTGTAGTAACGGCTGATTTGCCCAACTTAATGCAGGTGTTTATAGCTTGTGGTGTCGGTAAGCCTACTAGTGGTCTGGCAGAAGATCCCTATCGCAAACCCAAAACAGGAATGTGGAATGTTATGGCGAAGTATCTCAACTCTGGCATTTCGATTGATATGGACAAGTAAGCATGGTTTCTTTTTCTGTGTCACTGATGTAACACTGTGCGATGGGCAGGGATTTGTTTGTTCATTTTGTCCCTTTTATCCTTCTTGCAACTTGTTGATTCAGTTTCTGTCTCATCTATTTTTGGACTGGGGGAGCGTTGGTATGTAATATAACATCCATGCTTGAATTCTAGATCCTTTTACGTTGGTGATGCTGCTGGGAGAATCAATGACCATAGTGATGCTGACATCAAATTTGCTCAGGTATTAGAAGCTCAGACGAAATATTTACTGCTCTCTGCATCATTATGCTTTTTTAATTGCATTTACTTTTGTCTGTCCTGTGTTTTCACTCAGTTTAGAATTACTTCTGCCTGTAGTAGAAAGTTCAGATATTAGAGGTATATGCTGCAAACACTATTGAGTGGCCAAGTGAAACAGTCATATCAAGGCATGGATAAATTTGTCTTCTTTCTTGTTGCAGGCCATTGGTTTAAAGTTCCATCTCCCAGAGGAATATTTTCAGGAATGAAGGAACGGTGTAGGGGGCTTGTGCGTGCATGATCCATGCATCGAGTTGGATATCACTAGAGGGCTTAAGAGGAAGAGATTCCGGTTATCGATTGCCCTGGTTTGCTTCTGGGAAGAGGCTTCTGATCTTGTCATGATCTCTAGCATTTTCGCTATTTATGGTGTCACTCAGATACCTCGGTGTGACATCGCCTCTGTGCTCCTTCGCTTCTTGAATATGCTTTCATCTAATTCATGGTTCCCAAAATTTGCAAATTTCTCAGCTGCCTTTGTTCCTCGCGAAAATCCGCTGATTAAAGTGCCCCTTCAATTTTCTTATTCATCCAAAGAGGGGGCAAAAAAACGGCGTACTTGCACGAACTAGCAAACTACTTCTCTTCCTAAACGAGAAGAGAACCTGTCTACACGTCCTGGCAGAGTTTGTAGACACCGTAGTATCTAGTGAAATGTACGTTGAATCGATTAACCTGTGAGTGCTCGTGGCTATCAACTGGTGGCAGAGCTGTGATGGTCAGCGTCGACTAGCTGATTGGCATTTGCATCAACAATTTCCGATTCAAATCGGCCGAATGACTAAATTTGTATTAATATGAAGATATTTAGGATTAAATTAATTAAATTGAAAAATTTAGAATTAAATTGGTGTGAATGCAATAGGTTTACAGCTTTTCTAGTACTTTTCTCAATTCTTATTGTTCAAATTTAAATTATTGATTGAGAATTTTACCCTATCAAAATGTCAGGAGAAAACTAAGAATGGCCTTTAAGCCGTTTATGAGTGTGCCATTAGTATTAGGCTTCAATGTTTCTCTTGACCGCTGATTTCTTTCCATGTATTCCACGCAGGAAGAGGAAGACAACCTTTATCATTGCTTGAGTTTAAGTCAAGTCATTAAAAGTCCAAGAGCCATATGCCAAAAAGAGGGTGCAAAAAGGAAGGCAATCAACTCTTTAGGGAAAGATTGTAACTTTGGATCGCAACAATGGCTACTTCAAGGATGCAGAAGCCGTATAATCCAGCACAGAACCACCCCAAGAAAAATGTAGGAGAAAAATCTGGCAAAAAGTACTCAGAAAAAAGACAAATTAAGCATGAGCTCTATCCCAACACCGAAGCTTCCCTTGATCGATCTGTCCGAATTAGATGGCTCAAAGCCAGGGATAGGTCGGTGGGACTCCTTGCAAAGTCAAGTCCGCCAAGCCCTTGAAGAATTCGGTTGCTTCGAAGCTTTGTATGATAAGATGACATTGGAGCTTCACGATGATGTGTTCCAAGAATCGAAGGAATTGCACGAGCTTCCGGCTGATGTGAAGCACCGATTTGTCGTCCCGGACAAACCGTTCAATGGCTACATTGCGAATAGGCCTCTCGCGCCCCTCCACGAGGTGTTTGGAATCCCCTATGTCCAGGGCTCCATCGAAAGATTTGCTGATCTCATGTGGCCAGAGGGAAACACAAGATTTTGGTAATCTTATTTCCATTACTGGATTTTAGTTTTTCTAATCGGTTCTCATTGAGGAGGTGTTAATAGATTAGTTTTTATCAAATAGATCACTGCTGAAGAGGCTCTAAAGGATATCAATTCGATTAATTTGGTGCAAAAAAGAAACTTTGAAGTGAGTCAGCTTATACTATGCCAATGAACACCCCTATTTATGAAACCGTGGTCTCATGAACACGCAGTGAGACAATGAACAAGTATATTACGAAGGTTTTGGAGTTGGATTCGCTGGTGAGGAAGCTGGTTTTGCGAAGCTTTTGCATAGACAATCACGGGAATTTACTAGGGGCGTCCATCAGGTACAATTTCCGTCTCATAAAATATGCAGCTCCTGCAACTGAGTCCAAGAAGCTCGGCGTGATGTGCCATCGGGATGGGAACTCCGTTACCATACTTCACCAAAATCACGTGAACGGGCTGGAAGTGCAAACTAAGGATGGACGTTGGATCGAGGTCGCCCCTTCGTCTGCTTCATCTTTCATTGTCCTCACTGGGGAGTCATTCTACGTGAGTCCCCCCTTCTCTCCATTGAATTTTGTTTAAAAAGTTGATAACATGCTGTAAGCATTTAACAAGAATTCGGCAGATAGACTTTACATATCAATCGTTTTACTGTTTATATTTGCATAACTAATCATCACGCTTGGCAATAGCTAGAACTACGAAATTAATGCTGATTTCTCTGTCAAGTTCTTATTAACCAGTCGCCATGCGAACCAAAAATTCTATGATTGATTGCGTATTTATATGATAAGATTGACGCTAGCTTGTGATGAGGCAGAAGTCTTGTCCATTATCTATTTTCTGGACATTTGAGCTTGATCATTGTGAGCCTCTCCCTTTCTTCTTTTACCACGCAGGGATGGAGCAATGGGAGATTACAGAGCCCTTGTCACCGGGTAATGATGAGTGGGCATGAGCCAAGATATTGCATAGGATTCTTCTCTATCGACCGAGGCACAATTCAGTGTCCTCAAGAGCTTGTGGACGAGCAACACCCTCTGCTTTTCAAGCCCTTTGACATGGATGGTCTCTCCCGCATCTACAAGACAAAAGAGGGTCAAAATGGAGCTTCGGCTGTTGATACTTTTTATAGAATTTGAAGTACCGCATATCCTTTTGCTCAGTCAATCGTTGCAAGTCAAGTTTAAAGGACCATTGTTTGCCGTGTATATTTTATTGAGTGGACGGTCACTTATAATTTGAGAAGCGCTTGCTTGCGTTATAATCATCTGACTTCATTGCAAATCTTTTAAGCTATATGTGCTTTAGACTATTGATGATCTGATTGCTTCTAGCAAGCAAGTGCTATAAAAAAAACGAATCACATGGGTGTTCACGAAGAAATTCCCTTTCTTTTCTCTCTTCTCACCAAAAGAAATCTTTGAGGAGAATGAGATGCTAACGACGCTTTTATTGAGAGGCAATCGACGATGGATTCACCACCACACATATTCCAAGAAAAACCGGACAATTTGCTTTACCGGTTTCCTTTACTTCTTCAGTCTTCGTCTGCCATCTATAAGGCAAACCCGACACCAAGATGAGCAGAGAGAGAGAGAGAGAGAGAGAGAGAGAGAGAGAGAGAATCTTTGCTAATTCATTCCCTACCATCCGCCGTTCTCATTCTACTTATTCATTCTCTCTACTTCATCAATTTCATGTCAATTTAACTGATATCTAGACATGTTAAAATGGATCCAAAACCCATTTATTAACCCATATCAATTTAAATGGATTGTACATGGGCCATCTAAAATCTCGCAAGCCAGCCATTAACAGGTTCTAAATTAAAGGGAATGGGTCTCAAATGGGTTATGTTATGAATCCATTGACAACTCATTTTGTACATTTCTAAAATGGTTAATACCACGAACCACCCAAAACCATTACATTTATGAACAATTTACCAAAAGTTAATTTTTGACTAAAAAATAATCCTAAATTAATATATATGTGGCAATTTTACTCTAAATTAATTTTTTAACCACAAAAACATCAAAGGCACAAAACTCGATCGTTGATCTTCTATCTATGAGATTTCTAGCCCAATCTGCAACAACATAACCTTCAATTTTTATATGACCATAATTCTTCATAAGAATGCCATGTTTAGGGCATGGATTCAGATATTGCAATCTATGGCCCACCAACTCCATGTGACCTTAGGTAGGATTGTGCATGAATTGACTAACATAAGTAACAACATATGTGATGCCGGGTTTTGTAATAGTCAAATAAATCAAACGACCCACCAATCTTTGGAACATTCCACTGTCTTTAAGAGGAGTGGTGTTGGTAGCAAACTAGTTGCTATAATCCATAGGTGATGATGCAGGTTTAGCTCCCAATTTCCCAATTTCTTTCAACAGGTCTAATGGATACTTTTTCTTGGAGAGCAATAATATTTTTATTGAACTAGCAATTTCAATTCCAAGGAAGTAACATAACCTCACCAAGTCTTTGATGTCAAATTTTTCATTCAACTATCTATCTATCTATCTATATTTTGGTTGAGAATTTTAATCTCTTGAAATTATCCCTAGTGATAACGATATCATCAACATAAATCAAAATGGCTGCCGTTCCTTTAGAGATTTTCTTAACAAAGAGAGTGTGTTCCAACTCACTAGTTTTTAAGCCAACATGAGCTTGGCATCTCAGGGAGATTACTCGAGACCATAAATTAATTTGCGCACAAACTCCATCCTTCCAAGGAATGTCTCGGGGAAGGTCCATGTACACTTCTTCTTCAAGGTCAACTTGTAAGTAGGCGTTTTTAACCTCCATTTGAAAAAGTGACCATCCATAATTAACTGCAACTAACATGATAACTCTAGCTGTGTGTATCTTCACTACATGAGCAAATGTTTCTTCGTAATTAGTATAACCTTTCGCTACAGGCTTACTTTGTGCCTCTCATTAGATCCATGATGTTTATTTTTTATCTTATAGGTCCACGGACACCCAAGAAGTCATTTCTCATATTGCGATGGAATTATATTCCAAGTGTGGATCTTGTCTAGAGAATGTAGTTCCACATCCCTGGCTTTCTTCCACATAATTGACCTTTGTGCCTCAAGAAAGCTCATTGGCTCTTGTCCAAAATCAATAGCAGTCAAAAAAGCACTGAACTCAGGTGAAATATTTTTATAATAGATTGATGCTTGTTTTGGATAAGGAGTGGACAATGGCTGTGGCCGACCTGAGGTGGCCGGCCAGGGCTGCAATAAGCAAGACAAACAAAAGAAAAAAAGAAAAGAAAAAATTAGCTTATTTCTAGAAATTGTTCCCGGGAATAAGAAGTTATTTATTTATTTTTTATTGCTTCTTGTTTCTATTCCAAATCTATTCCCCGGCTACTTTTCTATTCCGGGGAATAGAAAAATAGGTTGGCGTTACCAAACGAATTTCTATTCTTTTAATTTTTCGGGGAACAAAATAACAGAAATTGGGAGAAACAGAATCGTTACCATGCAAGCCCTTAGTGCAAAGAGATGGTGGAGTGGACTCACTTCCTTTTAAGGTTAAGCAAAGAGATGGAAGGAGAGGGAGGGAGGGGGGCACACGTAGAATGACTCCCCAGTGAGGACAATGAAAGAGAAAGCAAACGAAGGGGCGACCTCGATCCAATGTCCATCCTTAGTTTGCACTTCCACCCCGTTCACATGATTTTGGTGAAGTATGGTAATGGAGTTTGTCATGATTGTGAATCTAATTTTAACATGCATGACTCGGAGCAATTCAAGACATTTTCTTAAAGTGGGATAGATGGACATGTGAGATGAGGTGAAATTGCGTTCTATCTCATCGTATCACATTCTATGCTGAAGGTATTTTAAGGTGCGCATGATAACGTTTCTACTCCGAAGAATAGTTTCTTTTTAGAAATAGTTCTTTTCTATTTCTCCTCCAGGGAACAAAATAACGTGTTTGGTAATTACACAAATTTTCTATTCGTAATATAGAAAAAGAATAGAAATGCATTTGGTATGATTTTTTATTTTTTGTATTTATTCATTTTTATTCTTGCTCACGGACTACCGATTGTCGCTCGCCACCCGCCGCCACCGCTTGGCGCCGCATGATCGCCGCACGACTGTCGCACGCCGATTGCACGACCACCGCACAATCGCCACCACCATCCGTCGTCGTCGACCACTGCCGCATGACCGTTGCCCACAACCCATCGACCATTGTCGATTGCCGGTGGACAAGTGGCTGTGGGAGGGGACGGCCGGTGGGCTGTGGGTGGTAGTCGTGCAGCGACGGTTGGTGGCGGCGATCGGTGGCGATTGGCGATGATGGTCGGTGACTAGTAGTCATGCGGTGGCGGTCGATGACGACGGTCGGTGGTTGGCAGTCGTGCGGCGGTGATTGGTGGCGATAGCAAGTTGCCGTAGTCGGGCGGTGGTGATGGTGGTCGATGGTGGTCATCGACGGTCGAGGGTAGCCAATGGGCTGTGGGCAACAACGACAATAATCGGGCGGCGGTAGTGACTATGGTCGCCGCTGGTCATGTGACGATTGACGATGGTTGCGGTTGGCTCCGAGGTGGCTGGCTAGGGCTGCGGTAAGCAAGAAAAACAAAAAAAAAAAAAAGAAAAGAAAAAATTAGCTTATTTCTAGAAATTGTTCTCGGGAAAAAAAAGCTAATTTTTCTTTTTTGTTTCTTGTTTCTGCTCCAAATCTATTCACGACTACTTTTCTATTCCAGGTGAATAGAAAAATAGGTTGGCGTTACCAAACGGATTTATATTCTTTTAATTTTCTGGGGAACAAAATAACAGAAATTGGGAGAAATAGAATTGTTACCATGCAAGCCCTTAGTGCAAAGAGATGGTGGAGTGGACTCACTTCCTTTTAAGGTTAAGCAAAGAGATGGAAGGAGAGGGATTGGGGGGGCAGTGAGGACAATAAAAGAGAAAGCGGACGAAGGGGCGACCTCGATCCAATGTCCATCCTTAGTTTGCACTTCCACCCCGTTCACATGATTTTGGTGAAGTATGGTAATGGAGTTTGTCATGATTGTGAATCTAATTTTAACATGCATGACTCGGAGCAATTCAAGAAATTTTCTTAAAGTGGGACAGATGGACATGTGAGATGAGGTGAAATTGCGTTCTATCTCATCGTATCACATTCTGTGCTGAAGGTATTTTAAGGTGTGCATGATAACATTTCTACTCCGAAAAATAGTTTCTTTTTAGAAATAGTTTTTTTTTCTATTTCTCCTCCAGGGAACAAAATAATGTGTTTGGTAATTACACAAAATTTATATTATTAAAATAGAAAAAGAATAGAAATACATTTGGTACGATTTTTTATTTTTGTATTTATTCATTTTTTATTTTTGCTCATGGACCGCCGATTGCCGCTCGCCGCCACCGCACGGCGCCACTTGATTGTCGCACGATCGCCGCACGCCGACCGCACGACCGCCGCACGACGGCCGCCCACAACCCACGGCCCGATCGATCGTTAGCGGACAAGCGGCCGTGGGAGCGGACGGTCCCCGGCCCACCTCTCTGCAAACGCTCGACACTCTCTCTCATTTGCTCTCCTCTGCAGACGATCTCTCTGAAAATATTAGGTACCCTATGAGTGCCACGTCGTCTCACTCTCTCTTCTCCTTCCATTTCTATAGTCCTCGGCCCACCTCCCTGCAAACGCTTTAACACTCTCTCTCCTTTTCTCTCCTCTGCAAATGGTCTCTCCTTTGCTCTCCTCTGCAAATGGTCTCTCTAAAAATATTAGGTACCCTATGAGTGCCACCTCGTCCCAGGCGTGCCACGTCGTCCCACTCGAGCATTGCAAATTCTCGGTTTTGCGGGTCTGCAATTTCCAAGTTGCCTAAAGAAATCGGGAATTGAAAAATATGAGATCTTTGAATTTAAGTAACTGCAGCAAGCTTAAGATAATTGAGCCTCGCGTTTTAAAAGGTTTAATCATGTTGGAAGAATTGCGTATGAAGGGAAGTTTTGATGGTTGGATGGGCAAGGATGAAATACCGGTTGAGTCGTGTAATGGAGGCTTGTCGAGCTTGTCGCGACCCGATCTCGCCGCCCCTCGAAATATATCCAAGGAAGGGAAAGGTCGGATTTAGGGGTACTTTGATCACGAGAGTTTTTCACGAGATCACGAGCTCTCCCAAGCTCGTACCCCGCGCGACAGCGGATTTATTTATACAATCTAGGTATTTAACAACCTAAGAATATATAGATGTCGCCACTAGCCTCAACTTTTGGGGTCGGCTAGAAACCCAATCGAGGGTCGGGAGTGTTTCCTCGATTCCTACGCAACCAGATATCTAGGTTCGGGGACTTGGGTTACGCTAATATTGCTATTAGCGCCCTTTCGGTACCTAAACAGTATGTTGTGTTTTTCCTAACATGTCCATGCGTTTCTTTTTACATTTTTCAGGATCATCAATTCCTAGACTAAGTGATCATGCGTAGTTGATCATTTTCATTCTATTCTATTTCTGAGAAATGAAAGGAAATCAAACAATGAAAATGAAAATTAAATTGCAAGACATGAAGTAAACAATCAAGATAAAACAGTAAACCTAATCATGCGTAGTTGATCATTTTCCTAGACTAAGTGATCATGCGTAGTTGATCATTTTCATTCTATTCTATTTCTGAGAAATGAAAGGAAATCAAACAATGAAAATGAAAATTAAATTGCAAGACATGAAGTAAACAATCAAGATAAAACAGTAAACCTAATCATGCAATTCTAAAGAATATAAAAGAGAAAACAATCGAGAAAGAAAGGAAACCCGCAACTCGTTGAGCTTTATACAATGCATAAAACCCGAGACATATGTCGGGAAAATGAGCATTACATGATAACAGTCGGAGTGGACATCGACCTTCACCATCTTCACGCCTTCTCCATCTTCGGGATCCTAATCTAAACCTAATCTAATAAACCTATAACTAGGTATATGCAGTGGAAGGAAACAAACAAACATATCAAAACATCAAAGAACATGACATTATTAGTGTTCAAAAATGGTGACTAAAGTCATGAAGTCTTTACACCAAATTCTAAGTGAAATCCCAAGATTTAGCATCATTATGTATTACACTTAAATCATCTATCTAACGATCACACACAAAGCATATAACATGACAAACATTCAAGCCACATGACCTTGGTCCTCAATCAACCCAAAACAATGAATGAACCAACTAAAGATCACTTATTCCAAAACATGCACCATTGAATTCACTCAACATATGTATTTAAGGCAAACAGAGCAATCAATGTGTAACCCACATGGTACCTAAAACCGTTTTGTAGACAATTGATAAAGGATGTCATTCCATGAAGGAAGCACCTCAAGATTCCTAACGCATGAATTTCTAAAAATATTAAGAACATGAACAAGTCAATCAAGAATAGATCATAGTAGCATGTCACACCGTCATTCTACAAAATATTGAAAACAATTTGGACAAATCTACTATCTCATCTTAAGACTAACAACAACTAGCCACAGAAAAGACAGCATTGCAGTTCAAGACAAATTCCAGATTTCAAAGCTCGATTTGAAAAAAGGAAAGGCAGGGCAAATGATGACCAAATCGCACGTATAATATGTCAATGGAAAGTTTGAGAAGCCTATTACAAATCTCTAGAAGACATTAAGTCCTAATAACATCATCTTCCAGCTCGTTCCAGTTAAAACAGAAAATTGCAGTAGGTCAAAACAGCAAATCAACCTAAAAAACTACTGCAGAATTGACAGACTTTGTCGGTATTTTTCGATGACCGGATGATGTCTATTCAGGGCGTGCGACATATCAAATCGAAGCTCTACAAGTGTATTTTTTGTGTCTAGAAGGTATTTTTTGTGTCTAGAAGGGCTCAAGACCAGAAAACCTTATCTATCAATTCATTTAAGCCAAAACAGAAAGTCTATCAGTCATACGAAATCGCGACACATCGACCATTCCATTTCAATACTAACAGCAGCTAGCCACAGAAGAAAAAGAAGCAAAACAACATATTACAAGCAGCAGTATCTCAAATCAAGAAATCAATATAACATTTGGACCAAAAGTAAGGAGAAAGACAACTTAAATTGGAGCTGTCCTGCTCAGCAATTCAAAAGATCCAATCGAATATTTCTTTTGCAAGGAGCATATTGAAATTTGCTGCATCAATGTGGAGAAGACAGCCACACAAGCACATATAAAACTTTTGGCATTGACTTTAACGTCCATAATAGTGCAAACAACAACTCCTATTACCACAACCAAAACAGCCATTTCTACTTCCCTCGAGTAATACTTACTTTGTAGGATCCACTTCATCACGCAAACAATAGGAATCATGCTCAGTTTCAAAATTTGGTAAAATCCGACAGAGTTAAGCATCAAACTTAAGTTCATCCAAAACCATCAGCTCTAATAATTTTCTACAGCTCTATGGCAACGAACGCAGAAATTCAGCATCTAGTTTCTTTGTCACGGCCATCATGTAAACAACAACTTATCTTCAGCTCAATAAAATTGTGAATAACGACCCTTTTGGACCAAAAGGAAAAATAACCTGATCTAGAGAGAGAAGCACCGATCGAGCAAGCAAGCGTATGATCTCCGAGACAAAATCAAGTCCTCACGATTTTCAACCGCCTGGCACTTGATCTTCAATCGCTCGCCAATGGAGGAAGACCTTTACCTCCGACCGGAGCTCGGGAAAGAACAGCAAAATAGAACTGAGGGAGAGAGTTCGAAATCCACAACCCGAACGGATTGAAACTGCAAACGAAACCCTAACGGATCGAGAGTGATAGAAAGAGAACTCACCGATCGAGCAAACTCGATCCAGAGAGAAGAAATCGGCCAAGAGTCACTGTCGTCACCACCAGTCCGCTTCGGATCTGAACCTCCTCCCACCAACGCAGTCTCCGTCGATGTCGCTGATATTATCGATCAGATCCGGCGAGTCAAATCCGGAGAGTAGAGAATCAAGAGAGGGAGGTTCGCCGAGAGAGACTCAGATCCGGTGGAACCAGAATCGCTGGCGTCGTCATCGTCGCTGTCACCGCCGCTGATCAGCTTCGCATCTAAATCCCTCACCTCGAGCTCCTTCGCCGACGGTTACTCTATTTTCGATCGAGCGGGCGAGAACAATCCGCCGAACTAGAATAGAGAGAGATACAAATCGAGAGCGGCTGTCACGACTAGTCGTCGTCGCCGCCGCTTCCAATCGATCGAAATCCCCCGAAAACCCTAGATGTTGAGCCACCGATTGGAACCCAACCTGATCAAGAGCCGAGATCTCTCTCCGAGCCTTCTATCGCACCGCTGTCGTGGTCGTCGTCGTCATCGTCGCCGCCGACGATGGTTCCGATCGACTCGAGTCGCACGCAAGGCAGGGGAAGGCGATGGCGATCGATCGATTCTCCTCTCCTCGATCCCCCTTTTCTTTTTTTCCCTGTGAGCTCTCAGCCGAGCAAGAGATGAAGACCGTCGGTTCTTTTCCCCTTCGCGAGAGAGAGCGTCCCCGTGAGCGAGAGAATCCCCTCCGAGCGTCCGTCGTGCGCGAAACCCCCAAAGAGAGAGCTAGAGAGAGAGGGAGAGAGAGCCCCTTTGCTAGAGAATCCCCCGAGCGAGGAAAAAAAAGGCCTCCCTTTTATATTTTTTATATTTTTCGTTTTTTTCTTTCTTTTTTTATTTTTATTTTTATTTTATTTTTGCAAAATATTTTTTTAAAATGTCGATGAAAATTTCAGGTGTCAACAGAGCTGAAAAGCATGACAAAGTTGACCTTTTTAGAAATATCAATCCAAGATCCCACAATTCTCTTGGAGGACGATGACCTCTCATTTGAGAACCCGATCGGATTCTCAATCAACATAGGAAAAGAATAGAAATACATTTGGTATGATTTTTTTATTTTTGTATTTATTCGTTTTTTTTTTATTTTTGCTCATGGACCGCCGATTGCCGCCCGCGCCACCGCTCGGCGCGCTGCCGATTGTCACATGATCGCCGCACGCCGACCACACGACTGCCGCACGACCACCGCCCACAGCCCACCGGCCACCGTCGATTGTTAGCGGACAAGTGGCCGTGGGAGGGGACGGTCCCTGGCCCACCTCTCTGCAAACGCTCTGACACTCTCTCTCATTTGCTCTCCTCTGCAGACGATTGAAAATATTAGGTACCCTATGAGTGCCATGTCGTCCTAGAGTGCCACGTCATCCCACTCTCTTTTCTCCTTCCATTTCTATAGTCCTCGGCCCACCTCCCTGCAAATGCTTTGACACTCTCTCTCCTTTTCTCTCCTCTGCAAATGGTCTCTCCTTTGCTCTCCTTTGCAAATGGTCTCTCCTTTGCTCTCCTTTGCAAATGGTCTCTCTAAAAATATTAGGTACCCTATGAGTGTCATCTCGTCCCAGCGTGCCACGTCGTCCCACTTAGAGCATTGCAAATTCTCAGTTTTGCAGGGTCTGCAATTTCCAAGTTGCTTAAAGAAATCAGGGAATTGAAAAATATGAGATCTTTGAATTTAAGTAACTGCAGCAAGCTTAAGATAATTGA
Organism: Eucalyptus grandis; assembly: GCF_016545825.1. Classification (NCBI taxonomy): domain Eukaryota; kingdom Viridiplantae; phylum Streptophyta; class Magnoliopsida; order Myrtales; family Myrtaceae; genus Eucalyptus; species Eucalyptus grandis. The sequence goes on along the minus strand of NC_052617.1, from coordinate 14,671,288 downwards.
GCCTCGCGTCTTAAAAGGTTTAATCATGTTGGAAGAATTGCGTATGAAGGGAAGTTTTGATGGTTGGATGGGCAAGGATGAAATACCGGTTGAGTCGTGTAATGCGAGGCTTGTCGAGCTGAAAAGCATGACAAAGCTGACCTTTTTAGAAATATCAATCCAAGATCCCACAATTCTCTTGGAGGACGATGACCTCTCATTTGAGAACCTGATCGGATTCTCAATCAACATAGGAAGTGTTGAAGGGAGGAAAATTGAAGGGGTGAATACCATGGAGCTCAAATTGGAAGAGAGCAATAATATTCTTTTAAGAGATTAGGTTCAGAAAACTTTGCTCAAGGCGCAATACTTCCGTTTGGATGGATTGAGAGAGTTTAAAAAGAATGCTCATGAGTTGTGCATTCGGGGATATCTGAAGCACCTTTACATTCAGAATATTCCCTCCATCAAATACATTGCCAACTCATCGTACGGTCTCCCCCTCATTGCATTTACAATTTTAGAGTCTTTGTACCTCAATAATCTTATTAATCTTGAGAAGATATGCCACGGCTTTATGGCACCAGAGTGCTTCAGCAAATTGAAAGTTGTGAGTCACAAATTGCGACCGGTTGAAAAGCCTTTGGTTTCTCTCATACATGCATAGACTTGTACAGTTGGAAGAGCTTCAGGTGTGGGAATGTGAGTCAATGTGAGGCATTGTCACAAACGATGCAGGAGCTGCCAATGGCATAATTGAATTACCAAGGTACGTCTTCTGAGTTTCGTTAAATTGCCAAATATGAGGAGCTTTTGCACGGGAGGTTAAATCATATCAGACGGTGCTCCAATTCAGGTAAGATTTTCATTTTCTTCCTCTGTAGTTTGTGATGTTGGTGCTCACAGAACATTGTTGCATTTAATTGATACAATTTGATTAGAATTCAAATAAATCTTTGCTAAAATGCTGATAATGTGGCACTTTTTTAGGTTTCATTCCCTCGGTTGGAATCCCTGGTCATGGCTGAACTCCTCGACCTGGAAAAGATACTATACAGTCAACCTCCAATACCATATAGCAATCTGAAATCGCTAAGAATAAGTGAGTTTCGATCTGCGTTGCTCATTCTGAAATCAGATTGGCTATTGAAGCTGCCGAATTTGGAGTCATTGGATATTGAGTGTTGTCAATCGGCGAGGTTGGGACACCTGGAGTGCCATAACTTGGGCGAGGGACATTTAAGTGCCATAACTTTAAAATGATACACTTAAGTGCCACTCGTGAAAATCCGGCCAAATGGCCGACGTGACAATTTTCGGTGAGTTTGGTCCAAAACGGCGTCGTTTTGCACGGCGACGTGGCGGAGAAAACGCAAAAACGACGCCGTTTCATGTCTACATGTAAATAATAATATATAAATTAATTAAATTATATTTAAAATATTCAAATTTTTTTAAAAAATAAGAAAAATTAAAAAATTAAGAAAAATTAAGAAAAATTTTAAAATTTTTAAAAACTAAGAAAAATTAAAAAAATTAAAAAAATTAAGAAATTAAGAAATTAAGAAATTAAAAAAATTAAAAAAGGGGGGGGTCGAACGGGGTGGCTCCTCGCCGCCTCCGCCTCCTCGCCGTCGCCGGGAAGGGCCGGCGATGGGGGGAGGGTCGGTGGGGTCATCGGCCCCGGCTAATCGACGACGAGGGCGAGCCCTCGCCGGATTGCGGCGAGGGCCGCGACCCTCGCCCGATCCGGGCGATGGCTCACCGGCCCTCGCCGGCCGGCCGGGGGCCGCCGACCCTTGGGCGGGGCCCGTCGACCCCGCCGACCCTCCCCACTTCGTCGCGAGCCCTTCCGGCGGCGATGGGGAGGCGGCCCTCGCCGAGATCCGGCGAGGGGTCGCGGGCCCTCGCCGCCTCCCCACCGCCGCCGGGAAGGGCTGCGACGGAGTGGGGAGGGTCGGCCGGGGTCGTCGGGCCCCGGCCGGGGTCGGCGAGGTCGGCCGGGGGCCGGCGCGCCCGGCCGACCCTCCCCCTTCGTCGCCGGGTCGCGGCGGGGCTCGCAGCCCTCGCCGCCGGTCGGCGGCCGGGGCCAGCGACCCGGCCGACCCTCCCTCCTCTGTCGCCGGTCCTTCCCCGGCGACGGCGCTGAGGCGGCGGCGGGCCCCGTTTGATCTCCCCCCCATTTTTTTTTTTTTAATTTTTATAATTTTTCTTAATTTTTAAAATTTTAAATTTTTTTTTTAAATTTTTTTGAATATTTTAAATTAAATTTAATTAATTTTTATATTATTATTTACACGTAGACACGAAACGACGTCGTTTTTGCATTTTCTCCGCCACGTCAGCGTGCAAAACGACGCCGTTTTGGACCAAGCTCGCCGGAAAGTCGCCACGTAAGCCATTTGGCCGGATCTTCGCCGGAGTGGCACTTAAGTGTCCCATTTAACTTCAAAACTGGCACTCAAGTGTACCATTTTAAAGTTATGGCACTTAAATGTCCCTCGATGCCAAGTTATGGCACTTGCGCTGTACTTTTGCCTCAATCAGCAGAAGTAGTTTTCGACTTGGAGGAGCTAAAAGTCACCAAAGATGTTGAGATTCTCTCTCGGCTAATGGCATTGACATTATTTGAGTTACCAAACCTGCAACGCATGTGGAAACTGGATGTACAGTTACAAGGAATATCGAGATTTCAAAACCTGAAGGAACTCTTTGTCACCGATATAGGGCTGTCATTTCTCTTTCCGATGTCTATGGCTAGATATCTCAAAGAAATTAGAGTAATTGTGTTGAATGAGTCAATGTTTCTGGTTTGTTTTTATGTGTTAATAGTCTATTATGTGGATTGGTTGTTGTACGTGTGAAGTTAGTGGGCTGTGGTGGTTACTTGTTTTTGTAAAGCCTATATAAAGGCTAAGGCGTCAGTTTTTTTTTATATATGTGTGGGTGTAAAACAGACGGTTCCTCTGTTTTCATGATATCTCCTCTGTTCTCCTCTGTTTTAGCGATGCTCTTGTGCATATCTGCATATCTGCATCTCCTCTGGTTTTTAACATTGGTATCAGAGCGGAGGTTAGGAAGAAAAGTGTGTGTTTGAGTGCTGTAAAAGGTGAGAACCAAAAGAGAGTTTTTATTGCAGCAAGTACTTTCGTTTGCAGCAGTCAAGGGAGAGTATTGCAGCAGGTTATTTTCGTTTGTAGCAGTAGCAGGTTGCTTTTGTGGTGGTTCTATTTTGCAGCAGCAGTAATGGCCTTAGAAACATTTGTACAACCTGCTATTCCACACTTTGATGGTCATTATGATCATTGGAGCATGCTAATGGAGAATTTTCTCAAGTCCAAGGAGTATTGGGATGTTGTTTCTTCGGGAGTTGCCGAACTTGATGAAGGAGTTGTGTTAACAGCAGTGCAAAGAACGGATTTGGATGCGTTAAAATTGAAGGATCTCAAGGCCAAAAATTATCTTTTCCAAGCAATTGACAGATCCATTTTGGAGACAATTCTTTGCAAGGATACCTCCAAGGAAATATGAGATTCCATGAAGAAAAAGTATCAAGGCTTAGCAAGAGCAAAGAGGCAGCAGTTTCAAACGCTTCGTTCGGAGTTTGAAATGCTACGAATGAAGTCGGGAGAGACAATCACAGATTTCTTCTCTCGGACAATGGCAATAGTTAATAAGATGCGGATTCATGGCGACAAGACGGAGGATGTCATCATCGTTGAAAAGATTCTTCGATCGTTGACACCAAAGTTCAACTTTATTGTTTGTTCCATAGAAGAAGCCAAGGACATTGAAGAACTTTCCATTGATGAGTTGCAAGGATCCTTGTTAGTTCATGAACAAAAACTCCTACAACAAGAGATGGAAGAGCAAGCTTTGAAGGTCTCAACTGAGATCATTCTTCATCGAAACAAGGGTGAACAAAGGAAGAGGCAAAGGAAGGGAGAACAACGATCGCAGTGGCTTCAGCTTTGATCAAAAGTCTGAAAGCTATTCATATCGTGATTTCCAAGGGAGAGGAAGAGGTCGTGAAGGATGACATTCAACTGGTTTTAGGCCAAGGTCAGTGAGACAAATCCAAAGTGGAGTGTTTTAGATGCCACAGGTATGGGCATTACAAATCTGAATGTCGAACTAATTTGAATAAACAAAGAGTTGAAAGAACTAACTTTGCTGAAAAAGAAGAAGAAGTATCTCTTTTGATGGTGTGCCATGAGAAGGAAGAAACTCAACCAAACATGTGGTATCTCGACACTTTCGGTTGTAGCAATCACATGTGTGGAGACAAGAAAATGTTTTTTGATCTAGACGAAACGTACAACAACACCGTAAAGTTTGGTGATAATTCCATTGTGTCGGTGATGGGGAAAGGAACAGTGGCAATTCATCCAAAAGGGACTTCGGTACAAACTATCTCAAATGTATTGTATGTCCCCTGAATTGAAGACTAATCTGTAAGTGCTGGTCAGCTGCAAGAGAAGGGATATGAAATCTCTATTAAAGGTGGGATTTGTAGAATCCAAGATGAGAAGTTGGGTTTAATTGCTGAAGTCAAAATGACAGGCAATCGGATGTTTCCATTGTATCTCCACAACACTACAAATTCATGTTTCTTTGCAAGATTGAAGGAGGAAGCCTGGTTATGGCATTTTCGCTATGGGCATCTTAATTTCGGTGGGTTGCGAACACTATATAAAAAGAGATGGTGGAGGGTCTTCCTCAAATCTCTGCTCCTTTTGAAATTTGTGAAGATTGTGTTGTTAGCAACATCGTGCTCAATTTCCACAAAGAAAATCGTGGAGAGCAAAAAGTCCGTTGGCGTTGGTTCATTCAGATATTTGCGGACCAATATCTCCAATTTCCAATGGAGGTAAACGGTATATCATTACCTTCATCGATGATTTTAGCCAGAAAATTTGGGTGTATTTTTGCAAGAAAAATCTGAAGCTTTGCGGCTTTCAAGAACTTCAAAGCACTTGTTGAAAAGGATGGAGAAAATCAAATAAAGGTCCTTCGCACGGATCGTGGTGGAGAGTACAACTCGCTTGAGTTTACAGATTTTTGTATGAAGCATGGGATCAAGAGACAACTTACAGCAGCCTATACACCACAGCAAAATGGCGTATGTGAGAGGAAGAATCGTACCATTCTGAATATGGTGCGAAGTCTCTTGAGGGGAAGTGGAATTCCAAAAAGTTTCTGGCCTGAAGCAGTCAATTGGAGTATTCATATTTTAAATAGAAGTCCCACTCTAGCTGTTCAAAATATGACACCGGAAGAAGCATGGAGCGGCCAAAGACCCGCATAGATCACTTCGGGATTTTTGGGTGTATTGCCTACGCCCATGTTCCTGACCAAAAGAGGAAGAAGCTAGATGACAAGGGAGTCAAATGTGTTTTTCTTGACATTAGTGATCAATCAAAAGCCTATAAATTTTATAATCCTATGACCAAGAAAATCATTATTAGCCGTGATGTGATATTTGATAAAGAACAAACTTGGCCGTGGGGTGAACAAGGTGTTGGTAAGCAAATTCCAACGAATTTTGAAGATGAAAATGGGCTGGTGCAGCAATCCACAACAACCCAAATCGCCACAGGCAGTGTCCAAAGTACAGCAGCAGCAGCTGCGGAACCTGAAGATCGACCTCATCGTGTTCAACGGAGGCCTGCATGGATGAGTGATTATGAAGTAACAGGAGTTGATCAATATGAAGATCCACTTATCCATTTTGCTTTGTTTTCAGATTGTGATCCAACAACTTTTGATGAAGCAGTACAAAAAGAAAATTGGAGGATAGCAATGGATGAAGAAATTGCAGCTATTGAGAGGAAGAACACTTGGGAGTTAACAGATCTTCCAAAAGGACACAAAACAATCGGAGTCAAGTGGGTGTACAAAACAAAATTGAACAAGAACGGTGAAGTTGATAAGTATAAGGCGCGCTTGGTGGCGAAAGGCTACAAGCAGGAATTTGGAGTGGATTACAAAGAAGTATTTGCACATGTAGCAAGACTTGATACAATCAGATTGGTAATTGCATTAGCAGCGCAGAGTTCATGGCCTATCTTCCAATTGGATGTGAAGTCAGCATTCTTGCATGGTGATCTTCAAGAAAAGGTATTTGTTGATCAACCTTCTGGTTATGTGAAGCTCGGTAGTGAACATAAAGTTTATAGATTAAAAAAAGGCACTATATGGGTTAAAACAAGCTCCCTGAGCTTGGTATAGTCGCATTGATGCTTATTTTTTAAAGAAAGGTTTTAAAAAAATTTCCATATGAGCATACACTCTTTATTAAAATTGGTGATGGTGAAAAGTTGCTTCTTGTATGCTTATATGTGGATGACCTTATTTTTACTGGGAGTGATAGTGCCATGTTTGACAAATTCAAGGAGTCTATGATAGATGAATTTGAGATGACTGATCTTGGATTGATGCATTATTTTCTGGGCATAGAAGTTATTCAATCTGCAGCTGGAATCTTTATGTCTCAAAAGAAGTATGTTCAAGAGATTTTGGACAGGTTTCAAATGAATAATTGTAACCCCGTGACTACTCCAATTGAAGTTGGATTGAACTCTTGAAAGATCCTTATTGAAGCAAGGTGGATAGCACTCTCTACAAGTAGATTGTTGGAAGCCTGATGTATTTGACGGGGACAAGACTAGATATCATGCATGCTGTGAGCCTTATAAGCAGGTATATGGAGCACCCAACTGAGTTACATTTAAAAGCTGCAAAAAGGATTTTTCGCTATTTGCAAGGAACTAAAAATTTTGGGCTGTTCTATAAAAAGGGAGAAAAGTCAGATTTGTTTGGGTTTACAGATAGCGATTATGCTAGAGATGTTGATGATAGAAGAAGTACTTCAGGGTATGTATTCATGCTTGGTTCAGGGGCGGTTTCATGGTCTTCAAAGAAGCAATCAATTGTTACTTTATCAACAACTGAAGCAGAATTTGTTGCTGCAACTTCATGCGCTTGTCAAGCCATATGGTTACGGAAGATTCTTGAAGAGCTTTAGTTCAAACAGAAAAAGGCAACTATAATCTATTGTGACAACAGCTCAGCTACCAAGCTGTCCAAAAATCCAGTTCTACATGGGAGGAGCAAGCATATAGATGTGAAGTACCACTTCTTAAGAGATCTTACAAAGGATGAAGTAGTTGAGCTAGTTTTCTGTAGAAGTGAAGATCAAGTGGCTGATATATTCACCAAGCCCCTAAAGTTGTCCATGTTTGAAGCGAGAAAGCTCCTTGGTATTCGTTTGTTGGATATTCCAAATTGAGAGAAGGTCCTTTAAACTAATTGTTTGCAACATCAGTTTAAGGGAGGGAATGTTGAATGAGTCAATGTTTCTGGTTTGTTTTTATGTGTTAATAGTCTATTATGTGGATTGGTTGATGTACGTGTGAAGTTAGTAGGCTGTGGTGGTTACTTGTTTTTGTAAAGCCTATATAAAGGCTAAGGCGTCAGTTTTTTTTATATATGTGTGGGTGTAAAATAGACGGTTCCTCTGTTTTTGTGATATCTCCTCTGTTCTCCTCTGTTTTAGCGCTGCTCTTGTGCATATCTGCATATCTGCATCTTCTCTGGTTTTTAACAAATTGAAGTGCAGGATTGTCAAAATATGAAGGTGGTGATTGTGAATGAAGAAAGACGAGATGAAGGGATGGATGATACGATAGAGCTCCCATTACTGATGCGATTAAAAATAACTAGTTGCCCCATAGAGAAATTCTTCTCATATCCTCGTGAAAAGAAAGAGTCGGCGACCGCTACTTCACATTCACAAGATGCTTATCCTGATTCCTTCTTTGATGAAAAGGTACACATCCCTTTTCTTGAGATTATATCCCCAACAGCCATAGGCATGTGCTTTTTGAGGCAAGCGATAAGATCTCTTTGAGGATCTTTTCTTGGTTTTATGAGTTAAAACGTGCATGTAGTTTATAGCTGCATTTGTGAGAGTAAGGCGGCTAGTGAAAATCCATTCTTCTGCTGCATACAGATAGATAGTTAGGATTAAGCTAAATTGTAAAATTATTCACAGCTATGGTCTGACACATAACGCTTGTGAGCAGGTTAGTTTACCAAGCTTGGAGGTGTTAGTGCTGTTGTCAGTAGGATCCTCCAGAAGGATATGGCAAGGCGAACTTCTCAGAAGTTCCTTCTGTGAGTTAACCACTGTCCTCCTTTACAATTGCCCCGACCTACTCGACGTCTTCCCTTCGAAATTATAGGGAGGTTGCACAACCTTGAGATATTCAGAGCTGCGCAATGTCCCTACATGGAATTGTTGTTTGATTGTGGATCCCTTGATTCGAATATGGAACAAAAAATTGTATTGCTTCCCAAATTGGAACAAGTTATTAAGGAGGTCAGGAAAGCTGAGACATGTGGTTAAGAGCAATTCCCAAATGGTTTTGGGTTTTCCTGGTCTGAAAACAATCAGTGTTAATCATTGCTCTGGCCTAAGATATCTCTTCTCCAATTTTACAGTCACAACTTTAAAGAAACTCGAGTTCCTGTACATTCACAATTGCGAACAAGTGCAGGAAGTGGTTTCCAAGAAAGAAGGTGATCAATCAAAGACAGAAGATGTGAGTTTTCCTCGCTTAAGTATACTAAGACTTGAGAAGCTTGACAACCTGATTAGTTTCAGCTCCGGAAGTTGTTCATATGATTTTGCCTCCTTAAGATGTCTAATTATTAGGCATTGTCGAAAATTGGGAGCCTTTATCCCGAGTTCTACAGGTGTCAAGAGGTCCTTTGGCAAGACGACAAAAGAGGGTGACAATTCGTCACAACCAATGTTCAATGATATGGTTTGCTCTATTCTGTTCTCTGCATTCTCTTGATCTAGAACGAACAATATTATCATTCTTTCTAACATTGTGCTTGCACAGGTTATATTTCCCAGTATAAGAAGCCTAGAAATTGAAGGCCCTCAGTGCAAAGAGTTATGGAACAATCAAATGCCCACTAATTCCATTTTCAAATTGGAATCCCTCCAACAAATTGCCTCACCCTTTATGTGGAAGAAGTTGCAGTGCTGTCTCGCGATCCTAGTAGTGATTTCATACCATTCCATCGAAATCATATATGAAAGTGATGGAACAGTTACAAGGAGTGGTAAATTGAGGAACCTGGGTTTGCGTGATCTCGACAACTTGAGGTGCATTTGGCAATAGGACGGTCTCTCAAGTATCCCGTTTCCACACTTGAGGGATATAAAGGCTTGGAAGTGCCCACGTTTGCAAATACTTCTCCCAACCTTCACGGTGGCACTCCTCGGGCAAATCCAAGAGCTGGCGGTGGAATCATGTGAAGATGTGGAACTAATTGTTGGCCATGGGGAATGGGAAGAAGCGACCAGTATGACAATCACCTTCTCGGAGTTAAGTTATGTTAGACTGTGCGATTTGCCGAAATTCAGGAGCTTCTTACCCGAGAAATACTCTGCGGAGTTCCCATCCTTGCAATACTTTCGCAGAAAAGGCTGTGGAACAGAGCCGGACGAAAGCTACCAAAGTGACGGGGAAGGCTACCAAAGTGACTGGGATGGCTACTACTAAAATGAGAGGAAACACCAAGTTTATGAAAGTGTGGCCACGAAGTTTGTAAATTGCAACGAAAATGGTGTTTGGCAATGCAAAATGACTAGTATGGTAGTAAGAGATATTCTATTTCTGCATTCTCGTCTACACTCCAATAAAGAAGGTTGTGACTGTTCCCTTCAGTATTCATTATGCTAAGGTTTGCGATGCGGGGTTGGTCAAATGTGGGCAAGTCATCGCTTATCATGCTCTGGTTCGGAAGAAGGAAGTTGCATTTACGTCCAAGAAATCAGAGTCTTTTTAGTTCCCCTTATTTTATAGTTGTCGCCGAAGGATGCTGTTTTGTCTGGTTTTATTTTGGTCGAGAGGGATGGATGATTGATTGATGTATATTGCAGGGAAGACTCAGCTTATAAATTATTTCTTGGTGAACAAGATTTGGTATATTGTGATTTGCCAGGTTATCGGTGAGCTTTAGGCACCTGGTTATTGGCTTAAATAAATTTCTCATGCTGTGTGGCAGCTTGTAAGTGCAAAAATTACAGAATGCGAGCTACTATTTAAGTTCTGTTTCTTGGAATGCTGCATCTAATTGAGTGAGGTAGGCTGATTCGAAGTTGTTAGAGTGGGAAACTGAAAAATCGATAGATCACAACTTGTTGACAAGCTTCCAAAACTTGATTAAATGGGCTTAAATGGTTTAAGCGTTTCTGACCGGTCACTTTGGATATGCTAAGGCAGTATTCTTTCAGCTAAGTGCAGAGGCTGGGAATTCTGTTTTCAATTTACGGTCTTTCTGTTATTCACGTAATGGACTTAGTTTTCATATTTTGATATGAATGGTAATGTGGAAGAAGTAAAATTGTACATCCTCAGTCTTCATTCTATACTTTTCATTGTTGCTTTTGAATTTCACAGTTCCATGGAATGCCTGATGCATATCTTTATAGAAGCGATATGTTGTTATGAATGTCTGAAGATACTTGAATGTATATTGACTGCAAAATTTTTTGCGTTCCCCCGTTTTGATCCTGCGTTGGATCAGATTTTATGCCATTTACTCTACTTTTAGTAGTTAGAATAGTTCCTTTCAACTTCTATAATTGTCCCAAATCAAGACAGGGCAAGATATCTAGGCGTTTTGAATGCTTACTCTGTATGAAAATTTTTTGGGCGATGTTTCCACTGGATAGTATATTTTGTCAAGAATTGGAACGATTACTCTTAACGTTCATCTCAGATGTGTTTGTATGCAGCTTCCTCGATTGCATACATACATTTGTGGGCAAACTATTATGGAGTAATTCACGAAGTGACTCCTTAAGACCTCAGCAGGGACCATGATCGAGTTGTAACCTTGACCTGATTTACCCAGTTTCTACAGCGACATCAATCTACCAGGAAAATTTTTCTTTCTTCATTGTTCACTTTGCTGTTTGCTTATACTAGTTGCCCACCTAGCATAGAGTGAATTCATTTTTTTTTTTTTGGTCTTTTCAAGGTCAGATGCGTATGAATTATGTGGTATATTGACGGTGGGTCTCAGTATGACATCGGAGGTCATCCCAGCTTATGGAGGAAGGCCAGAGTTTTTCCTGGACAATGCAGTTACCCCAATTTACAGGGTTATATCTGACGTAAGTACATTAGATCTTTTCTTTTGTATGCCATACCCTGGAACTCTCCTATATCTCTTGCAATTTTTTATCTTGCAAAAATTTAGGAGGCTGAGAAAACAAAACTAGGACAGCGCACCATTTTACTTGGAAGAACTATGATGATGTGAATGAGTACTTCTGGTTATTCACTTGTGCTTTTCATATTGATGTTCTCAAAAGCTAAATTTTCCAAACTTAAGTAAGTATGTTACTATTTCCATGTATTTGCAGGTCTCCTGATTGTTTTGAAGTAGGTTGGCCAATGTGTTTGGACCATGATTACTTCAGTGTACAGCCTTCACAAAATTGCGGTCGTCCAAAACCCCAAGTTCAGGGAATGCTTCTAAACTAAAGTAGAAAGGAGATAATGATGATGAAGAACTAGGAGTAAGCTATACTACTATTGCATCAGTTCCGCCAGCATGTGGCTTCATTTTAATTAGTCTTATGATGTATCAGGAAGAAATCATTATAATTACTGACTAGCCAATGACACATTCTGTTGTTTGAGGCATACGCTTCATTGAACTGTGCTCCCTGCTTGGCACGATCATGCATAAGATAATGTATGTTTCCTGATTTCTTGTTTTGTTAGCACTTGACAGTAGACAAATATGATAAGCTGACTTACAGAGCCTATTTTTACATCAACAACTTACTAGGTGCTAAGCCAGCTTACATCCCCTCCCATGTCCCTCCTTTTTGTGTCTGTTTCTTCACTTCTCAATTTCACTAGAGTTTTGCATTTAAATGCCAAGACATCTCTGGTTTATCTTTTATATTGTTTGAAATTCTATGGGATAATTTCTTGCTACAGCATTTCTCATTTCTCATGCAAGGGAATTTCAAGGGTTTCATATTCCTTCACCCCTGGGCAGAAACATGTAGAGTTTTAGGACAATAGTGAAGTCAACAATCTGTGGTTGGGTAATAGCTTCATAATGAAATATGAACTATGTTGAATAAAATGGGTTAGGATTACTGAGGATTCCTCGATAAACATCAACCCATTATAGCTTATGTTTCTTGTCACAGTATTCTTTTGGTGATTGCACTTAATCACTTCTCTTGAACTGCGAACATGTATGTAGCTTTTATCTTCCTTATATTTGCTTTCAGCTTTAGACAACAAGCACAACCTAGTGCCCCATAACTCTATATCCCATGGTTTTGCTTTTCCACCTTTGTTATTTATTTCAAAGGGCTCTAAGGAGGAATATTGCTAACCAAAATGGTTGGGAAAGACAAAGTTTGTCGTTTTGGTAAATCTTTAGCAGCTTTGGCAGAATGTGGAGTTTTTAATACTGATCCTTCAAGTGTGTCTACTCTCTTTGCCAAGTCTGGTGACTTCCTGTTTTAACTGATGGTTGTGCTGCTTATTTAGTAAGTTTATCTTTCTTCCTCTTTAGGCAATGATCATCATGGCCTATCATGATTTGGGATCTCCTCTTGTTTGACCAAGGAATATTTGAGGATGTCTTGAGCATTTTCATTACTCTGCAATCCTTCCGCACCTTTGAGGTCTGGTACTCCATCTTGTCTTCATCTTTATTTGGGTCTTGACTATCTCTTGCTGCAATTGTTGACTTTGAGGACAAGTATAGCATGACAGAGAAAAGTGTTTGCTTTATAACTGATTAAAATAGTCGGTCTAGGCCAAATATCAAATGCAATTGCCATGATAATAACTGATAAGCAGCAACCAGCGACTAGAATTAGAGGTGGATTCTAGTAGAACTAATTATGGAAAATACCCTTACCACCTCCTGCCTCCTTCCTCTTACAGCCTTTTAATGATAAGTAAAGACTTGTGATTTCCTAATGATTCTTTGTATCTGCTCAAGCACCCTGCATAACTTTAGCATTTTTTTCATTCCATAGAAAAGGTAGATAACTCTAACCCCCCATCAAGAATGAAGTGATTTTTGTCATACACTTGTTTCTCAAAGCAGGCTGCATTAGTTACTCCAAATGTAATGCTGGACATTTCTTAGTAAATGATATGTCACAAGTTACTATGTATTGAAAAGCAATATTTCATCAGTTAAAGCGTACTCCTTTTTTGTCATCACATTAGTCAAGAAAGGGTTTCCCTCAACAGCCAGACAATTTTAGTATGTGAATTCACCATGAGTTTGATCAGAAAAGCCAAAAGATATTGTAAGCATGTAAGTTTATGAACTTTACATGACTTTGTATTCATCGGAAAGAGTTAGACAATGGTTGAACCTAGCAGTTGCTGTAATGTGGATGATGATTCTTCCTACATGTTGATCAAGAAGAACTTGTTATTCTATGCAAAGTGGGAGCTGGCTTGAAGTATTGTCATTTTCGCCATACATGATTGCTGTTGGAATACATACGATATCTCATGCTGTCCAATTGGCACTATTCCGGAAGTCTCAAACTGCCATATATGCACAGTACTATCCTGGTGGACAAAGGTAGGGAATTCACTCATTACTGGTTGTTCTCATTAAATTCTCTACTCATGATTGGGAATCGTTGCATTTGGATCTAGTCATGCTCTGGTGCAGTCGCATA
>NC_052617.1:14546310-14657444 GCF_016545825.1 Eucalyptus grandis | reverse complement strand
CTATTGCACGCAATTACAGGCTTATGGAGCACTGCCATTGCTTCCAAAGGGACAATCAAAATGTTCATCTGCAAATTAGCACCATCATGTCAATATGACAACCATTTGTTTCAAATATGGTGCTATTTGTGCAAATGTGACATTTTTTCTATTTAACCTTGGCGTGTAGAGAACACAAAGGCATTCGGAAAGGAGTCCGTTCCTCTTGGCTGTTGGGCAGGATGTGATGAAGTCAGCCTGCTCAAGATTCCTTCCTTTCCGCTAGGCTTAAGCTCCTCCAAGTACTCAACATTTCTCCCTTAGACGTTTATCAAAACCACCTGATATAATATATGAACATTGAAGGTGCTCCGCAATCCACATAAAAATCAAATCTAGTAGGCAAGCAATGATGCACAGTTGTCTTCCTACTACTTAAGATAAATTACTAATAAATAATGTACAAAATTGAACAGTCATTTAAATCTCTTTGCTGCATGGCATAAGAAGAAAAGTTCAGCTTGCTTACTAAGATGGATATCTTAGTACCAGATGGATCACTTAATCATGTTGAGTCAAAAGACAGTCCCCATTGTGCTGCTTCATTTGCATGCTAACTTGACAAAGAGCTACATACAAATCAATCTATAAATCAAAACATTCAGGAGTTATGATCTTCTCTATCTTTACACTGTCAAACAGAGTGTTCTTTTGGTTTTAACAGAACTCCTGCCCTTCACATGATTAAGCATAGACTCTAAGATATCAAAAATCATCTATCTCTTCAACAGTTCAGTCTTTCTTTCAAATGTCCCAGTTATCTCGTGCCACCAATCAGGAACAGTAGAACCAAAATCTCCCTTGTGTTAAATTACCAATATCATGACTTCCCGATATTCTACAACAATGTCCTATGTTTGGTCATCAATCAAATATCTTTGTCCAAAAATTCCTTACAAATCCAAAAAATGTCCATCCGTGAGATTCCTACTCCTGAAGAATTACTTTTCATCTGCAGATTCCTCTTCCTAAAACAAAAGGTATATGTAAATTATAGAAAATCTTGGTAAGAAATATGCAATGATACATGACTTGCCTGCAATGGTCAATGAAGCACCATCCAAATTGTGACTGGAAAATTCTCCTTTGAGGTTATAGAGCCTAGCAAAAGCTGATATTGCTAATTCTATGTTCTTTTTCCTCTCAAAACGATTGATGGATAGGAAATTCAGCCTGAAGTACAGAAAGTGATAATTAGATGGTCAGCATAATAGGAAACTAGTGAGCCTGGTATATGAAGACGTTAAGGTGTATTTCTGTTACCTAATAGAATGGGGTTTGTCAAACTGATCAACACTGACTGCTGGGTAAAGAACAGCTGGTTTGATTTCGTGCATTAAGCTGCTTGAATGTTTTCGCAAAAGTAGCAGCTGTAAATTTACTGTTGACAAGGATCATATCTGCCATTCCTGCATTCCCGCAACCATACTAATGTGAAATTTGAAGACTTCATAAAACAGCCTATGGACCCAAGAACAAATAAATAAGGCAGCATTAGAGCAAACCTATTTAGTTCTTCGATGAAATCTATGGGTTTCCTGTACATCTTCCTAAGAAACGTAGTATGTTGGGCAAGCAGCAGATCCGGAAAATGACAATAGAATACAACCTGAATCAGAAAGGAATTAAACTAGAGCAACCATGATAGGAAGACATCCATCATTATATGGTAGAGAAGATGTAGATACCTTTGCTGGCCTTTTTCAGTTTTAACATTCGAATGACAGCAGAAACTTGATCTGCTATAATAACATGGAGGAAGGCCACATAAGTAGCATGCAAAGAGCAACAAAAATGCACCTCACGTATGCACATATGGCATGGAGACGGTAGAAGATGTGTCGAGGCAGAAAAGCACCATACACAGTAACGGGAAAGGCACCTGCATATTTGCGTTGACTGAATGCTCAGGGCTGAGATGGTGAAATAGGACTAGAATAGCCAACAGAATAAAACAACTAGATAGTTTAGAGAAGCTAATGAAGACCTTCCCAATTTATGATAGCTTGTACTTATTTGAGAACATGGCTCACAGAAAAATGTTTTTTTTTTTTTTGGTAAGAGTAAGCAACATATTAAGAGGGGTCAAACTGTACAACCAACACGGCTCCAAAAAGAGTGGAAGGAAACCGCGGAAAAGCAACAAAACGACCAACAGAAAACGAATCAATAAGGCAAAGGGGAAGAAAGAGAGAAAAGATCCCAAGACCACGCCCCACCTCCTTAATGCCCCACTTGGGTTTACAAGCTCAGCGTTGCAAAAGAGAAAGATTGATAAGTAAAAAATCATAATAAGAAAATTATTGAAACTCTGAATGTGTTCTAGCTAAGTGAAAAGTTGGATAGGAGAGGGAGCTCCAATCATGTACAATAATTCAAGACAAAAAAAAGGCAACACAAGGTCCAAATTCACTAGAGAACAAGTTGTTATCACCAGAAAGAGAGAGGAGGAAGGTATAGAAGACAAACCGGAAAGAGTCTTCAAAACATCTAGTTCTATCATGGTGTGAGGTGAAAACATGAACATCATGCCCATGAGATACCAGCTCAACGGCCGCATCAACAATTAATCTTTCAGCATTTCATGTTTCACCATACAAGGTATCTGTCATGTAGACGGAAGATGTGGCAAACAGCTAATAAATATTCAAGCATACTATCAATAGAAGTTTTACTACACACCCCCTCGAGCAAATCATGATGAATATTGTTGCCTTAAATGTGGTACGAGAAAAGGAGCATACATGAGAAATGATAAAACTTAACCAACTCCCCGATTTTCTTGCACAAGAGTTGTTGAGTGTTTCCTCAATATCATTTAAATATAACGTGTCGGTTGTCAAAGTAGGTATAATTTCCCCCTAAAGACCCTGTAAGCGCTTACTACCGCCACAAACCAAAAGGAACTATGGCATTATCCTAATCTCCCAAGATTCTACTTTTTTAGAATGAAGCCTTTTAATGAGGATGTTATCATTGAAGCTTCCTATACACCAAATGTCCTTGTGAACGTGAAACTGCTCTTATATTCAGTTTCAGGAATTATAGCAATCCCCATAACTCCACCATCAATGAGCCCCAACCTTTAAAGTCTAATGAACATTTTTCAGACAACTTCCACGAAACTATATGCCCATTTCGACTGGAACTGCATAACAAGCTTAAATTTGATCAACCAATGAAGTTTAAACTGCTTGGCGACTTCCTTCATTTGACTAAGCTT
This sequence comes from Eucalyptus grandis, assembly GCF_016545825.1. Classification (NCBI taxonomy): domain Eukaryota; kingdom Viridiplantae; phylum Streptophyta; class Magnoliopsida; order Myrtales; family Myrtaceae; genus Eucalyptus; species Eucalyptus grandis. The sequence continues at coordinate 14,654,182 of NC_052617.1, read as the reverse complement.
GGCCAGGCCTGGCCTGCCCATGATTTTAAGCCTGAAACTTGATCAAATGCAACCTTCACATCAAACAAAACATGGCCACCCACCAGAGATTGTAGCACTAGCCAGACTGAGTGGAACAGCAGTTAAAAAAAGTACATGTAAGAACCTTTACCAGAATAAACTTATAAAAACTGAGCTCCATTTTAGTTAATTCTAAGTATACTATTCATTCAAAATGTCCAAAAAGAGAAAAGTAGCTAAGTCAAAGAGAGAAATTTAAGCAACTGAATCAGGGATAATGATTTGCTATGTCGATGCAACAACTGATGCAGGCAAAAATTTCTCAAATCCCCCAAATTTAAAAGGAACTAAAACAGGCCCACAAGAAACTTAATCTGTTCTCTTCCATGGGAAAGCCTTCTACACCACCGAGATTGTCAACAAAAGTAAGAAAAATTTAACAAAAATTTTACTGCAACGATAGCAACAGTAGGCAACTCACCAATACCAAGATCGGGATGTATAATGGCTATCTTCATCTTCTTTTTGACTTCCTTTTGCTTGCATCTTGTCCTCCATTGACACTTTTCACATCGACCAACAAACTCTTCCTCTAATGGCAAATCACAGAAAACGAACCAAACATTTGCCAATTGTCAGCAACCCTTCAAGCCCCCCGATCTTGAACATGGTTCTCCACAGCCAGCCATGGTCCATAGGCCTGCAATGAGGAAAAGGTCGTTGTTGTACCAATTCTTACGAGAAAAGACGGCCAAATAAGGAACCAGTCCTTTGGCCGATCATGATTCCACCGAAATTGCGAAGAGAAGAGACCGAGGAACTCGTGAAGTGGCACGCAAATACCCAGAAATTAAATTCACATTAAAAACAAAAACCCAAAAAAGAATCGACCACCCAAGCACAGAACAAGAAGGCTACAGCCATCAGCACATGACAAACCGCAGCAAAGCTCCAGCCTTTAACCAAGAACTTAGATTCTGCCGTATCGGGCATTTCACCGACACATGTTGGGTGCATTTAAAACTCCCAGAAAAAAAAAAAAAAAAAAACAAGGAGTAGTCGAACCAGGGAACCGCGGAAATCGATCGGTGCAAGTACTCGAACAGGACCCATGATTAAACAACGATCAGCCACCGTGATCGAAGGGCAAGGAGAAAGAACGGGACCCAAAAGTCGAGAGACGGAGAGCGCTCACCGGAATCTGGCCGGCGCCTGACAAGTGACTGAATCGGAGATGGGACGACGATCGGTGCGGAAGTCTTGTCTGATTTTACAACAGGAAGCGAGGAGACTTTCTTCTTCTCCGTTCGCTCAGAATGCACAGCCAATCAAAGGACAGTGCTCGATCTCCCATTCGCGTCTTCCGATGTTTAATTTTGACGGGCTAATATCACAAAAATCTTAAGTTAATATATTTATATCGTATTTATTTTAAATTAATTTTTATATCATTAGCAAAAGTGCTCAAATTAGTGTGTTAGTACCATATTGTACCATGTTTACCCCAAATTACGATAAATATGAGATTTTTTGTTAGATGTGATACGAGTATATTAATTCGGTGTAAATGTGACATGAACATACCCGTTAGGAATTTCTTATGACATAGAAATTAATTTAGGATAAAAGTGGCATGTCAATACCAATTTGGGTGAATTTGGCGCAAATGTACTAATTTGAAAAAAAATTATGATAAAAATTAATTTAAGGTAAATATGGTATCAATACTAATTTACAAATTTTCATGATATTAATCTAATTTTGAAAAAAAAAATACCAGCTTATTCGTTACTTCATAAAGAAACAAAAATAAAATGAAAAGGTTTTTCTTTTAAATTAATAAATTTTGAATGCAATGACAATATTCACTTGATTGTTTTGAAATTAAGAAGCATTTTCATTGTAACGATTGATTGGAAAATATGTAGTCAAATTCACTTGACACGGCAAATTTACAATGCCATTAATTTATTATGGAGTATGTAGTCATAAAAAGTAAAAACCTTTCCTTTTCATTTTCACATGAAAACAATTTAAACAATACATGAAATCTACGCTATTATATGAGATACATATATAGGAATAGTTTAGGGAAAATGTCACAAATAATCCATGAACTTCAATCTTGTTCCCAGATTTTTAATTTGTTCCAGTTGATCCATAAACTATGATGGATGCCAATTTAATTCCTAAACTATTTCGACCTTTTTGTTAGTTAAAGTTTATGAAATTTGGCCGACGTGGCTTTTAGTCTCTTAAGTATAAAATAAAAAGAACACGTATTTCAAACTAAGAGAGAAAATCCACATGGAAATTGTCAATAAAACAACTCAAATTGTGGCCACCATCCAAAAAAGAAATACAAAGGCCACTTCTTCTCTATGTTTCTACGATTGTGCTCTCATCTCTGGTTGGTCCCAAAAAGCCGTATCAAGACACATAGAACACGAGGAAGAAGAACAAGAAGGAGGAGGTAAACCTTACAATCTCTATTAGAAGTACGCATCATGATTTTTAGGGCATATATGTGGATTTATGGTTCAAGACTCAAGGTTGCTCTAAACAATGACTCCTATCTCATCGCACAAAAGAAGTTACTTTGTGCTCGAAGTATTGTCTTGGCCAAAATGCTTCCAATGAAGACTTGAGTTTATACACATAGGGGTTCTACAAGGACAATGTGCCGTGATGGCTCCTCCATTGCTGTTATTTAGGGTTAATTAGGGCTTTCTTGAAGATGGTTTAATCAAGGCTTTCTTGAAGATGATAATACACGGTTTATTGACTCGATAAGAGTGTGGTTATGACGTAAAAGTTTAAATAGTTTATTTGGGCATTTTCTATTATGCAATATCCCATAAAGTATTGAAACAATATCAAAGGCAAGACGATTCTTGTTTTATTAATTTAAAGTGGTCTCAACTTGACATAGTTTTAGAGTGTAGCTTTTTTTGTGGCTTTTATACATGGCCCACATTTGTCTTTGTTTTCTTTTCGCTAGATTATACATTTCATGATTGTTTATTCATATTGTATGAACAATAGAACTATATTGACCGGTGTCCTTTTCCTTTTTCAGTTTAGATGATTTTTATGTATAGCATTTTGTAAATATAAATGGTTGATGAGATGTTCCAATTTACTCTATAGGTTGGGGGAAGATTTATTCGTAATAAAATAGTAGAGTTGCTGATGATTATAGCATCGAGGCTTTATGATCCTAACAAATTGAGCTACTTTGAGATTTTCCAATTGTTACAAGATATGGGTCACACTAATATTGAGAAATTCCACTATTTAATTCTAGGGAAGAATTTTGAGAATGGTCTAATAGAAGATGACACTTAGTTGGAAATGTGGGGACTTTGGGCAAATTTTGTTGGTAGACATGAGATATTTATTGAACATGGTGAAGATAGGAGTGTTGGCATTGGTGATGGGATAATTGGGAGATTGATGAACATAGAAGAAAATAAGGGAGTTGTAATGCTTATTGAAAATGATGATGAGCTTGTTAGGTGCCATGATTATCTGACAATGAAGAAGAACTTCAAGTGGCTAGGGAACTAGAACTTTTAAGGTAGATAATGCGTATGGTGTCGCTAGGTTGTTGGAGATACTTAATGAGATGGATGTAGAAATGGAACCAAAAAGGAGGAGGAAAGAGGCTATACAACTTATTGTGAAAATAATATTGAGCTTGAGACTGAATACCTTGACTCAAGTTACTCTAATTGGAGCTTTGTCACAAGTGATGAAAAATAACTAGAGATAGAAGAGGTCGTTAGAAGGAAGAGCACACATGTGTAATATGATGAAACCACTAAGATATCTCACTTTGCACTGAATACAATATTTAATGGCCCTAAAATATGCAGCCACCAAAAGAGTTAATATTGATTTTATCAAGAATGACAAGACGAGAATAAAGGGAAAATGTAAGGCTAAAGATTGTGATTGGCTAACTTATGTGAACAGAGACAACAAGACAGGCTTGTTTTGGTGAAAACCTTCAAGGAGGAGCACACGTGCCCCTAGTCTTTCTAAGTGAGAAGGTTTACATCTACATACATGGCAAAGCATTATCTAAGCTTGTGGAGGGCACTCCTTTAATGAAGTTGCAAGAATTTAAGAGAATTGTATGAGAGCAAATGAGTTTAAATGTTACTATCAGCCAATGTAGAAGGACTAAGATGAAGGTAATCGAAAAATTAATTGAGATGTATTAATATGAGTTCAATAGGTTATGGAGTTCTTGTGAAGAAATTATTTATAGAAATCCTCAAAAATACAGTTAAGGTAAAATTTGTAAGAGAATCACCAAATTCAAGACCCATCTTCTAATGGTTTTATGTTTGTTTTGATGCTACGAGAGTGATTCCTTAAAGGTTGTAGACCTTTAATAGAGTTGCATGGATGTCTCTTAAAATAAATGTCGAAGGATGAGTTATTGACTGCTATTGGAGGATTCAATAATCAAATTAACCCATCATATGGGCTATTATGTAGGTTGAGAATAAGGATTCATCCGGCTGTTTTGTAGAGGTCTTAAAGTATGACCTTGGCACAAACGACGGTGTATGATCAGATGATCTCAGATTAGCGGATGGTAATGTTATAACTCTACTTCATTTTGTATTTTTCTGCGAGCCAAAATTATATATATATATATATATAGTACACTCATCTATTCCATATCACAATACTTTATAGGAGACCCTATCCATATAAGAGACATAAATCAAGATCTTATTTCTAATATGAAATGCAAATCTTTAGGAAAATTTAGAGAATATAAAGATAATTTCCTACTACAAATACTAGTTAGACCAAATTATAATCAACCTTTTTAGAAAGAAAAATTCTTAGCTAGATTATCCCGTTTAATAGGAGATTAGGTTCGTAATAAAATAAGAGAGAAATATGATGGCCAAATACCTTATCACCTATTGTCATATGGAGAATTAATTTCATATGTTTATAAATAAGGAACACATATTTGTAATACAATTTACAAAAGTAGTTAAAGAATGAACAATCACTAGGCAATAAAGATTTAGATTATTTCTATGCACAATATGATCCTTCATACACTCCACCATCAAAACCAAAGTATAAAGGGAATTGTCCTCCTGAAAAAGTAAACCTAAAAAATCATTACAAAATGAATCACATACCAACAAATAAGATAAACACAAATAAAAAACCCAAAAGCAAAATTAACAAAGATTTAGATGTTACAATTGTGGGAAAATAAGAAACATTACAAAATATTGTTGAACAAATAAATTATTAGATGAGCTCTCAATAGATGAGGAGACACTTTATTGGCTTAATAACATTATGGAAATTACAAATGACGATACTTCTTCAAAAGAGTTTCTTTGAAGAAGAGGATCTTCAAATCAATCAAATAGAAATTCCATTAGAATTTGAAGAAAGTGATTCCTCTCGGATGAGCCGACACCTCAAATCAATATTTTAATAAAATAATAAGAATTTTGTTAGAAAGTGATACATTATCGATTTAGAAGCCAAAAACTAATACTAGGACAGCTCCAGTTTTCTATGAAAATCTCAACCAATTCTAATACAACTCATAATCTCAAAGATATTCTTAATAGAAATAAAAAAATTTAATCTAGTTAATATAAATAACCTAATAATGAAATTAATCATCAAAACTTAGAAATGAAAACTTTAAAAATACCCAAGCCCAAATACAAAGAGAAATTTAGGCAATAAAATCTAAAATAAAAAAAGGAAAAGAAAAAGAAGGTGAAAATCCAATTGATAACTCTCATCTTAATTTTTTAATGACTTTATCAGAGAAAACATCGAGGAAATGGATCATAAATAATGATAAAAATCAATGATGAATTTACTATTGATATCTGGCAGCTTTTGATGTAGGAGCTGATCTTAATTGCACAAAGAAGAGTTGATTCCTACAAAGTATTTTCATAAAACTACATAATCATTAAATTCAGCCTTAGGAGATAAGCTTAGAATTAGTTTTAAGCTACAATCTTCCGTAACAAAAGATTAAATGTCTTATAAAACATCTTTTCTTCTAATTAAAGATATAAGACAAAATGTGATATTAGGAAAAGAAAGAAACGTATTGTTAGTCTATCATATGAACCATATTTTACAGAAAAACAAATTCTTACAAAAAGCTCATCCAACTCAAATGAATTGAGAAGTTTTGCAATTTTGCAAAAAGAAATTCAAGATTTATTAGATAACAAACTAATTAAAAAAATCAATTACCCGGAAGGTGTTCTACTTTCTATGTCAATAAAAATGCTAAGTTAGAAAGGGAGTAAAACCTAATTCTCAATTATAAACCATTGAACAAAGCATTAAAATGGAATAGGGATCTAATTTTAAACAAAATGATTTATTAAACCAACTCCACAATTCAAAATATTTTTAAAATTTGAAATGAAATTTCAATTTTGGCAAATTCAAATAAAATGAAGCAGATAGATATAAAACAACATTCATAGTACCGTCTAGGCAATATTAATGAAATGTAATGTCTTTTAGTTTGAAAATGCTTATTCTAAATTTCAAAGAATAATGAATGATATATATCGTAGTTTACATGGATGATGTTTTAATATTTTCTACTAGTATAGATCAACACTTTAAATATATATATATCCGTGTTTATAAATATTATTAAGAAAAATGGTTTAGTAGTGTCTCCTACTAAAATATCACTTTTCCAAACAAGAATTAGATTTTTAGGAGATTACATTTCAAAATGAATTATCATCCCGATGAAAAGATAAATATTTATAAGAAAATATTTTCATAAAATTAAAGATAAAACCTTATTGCAAAGGTTTCTAGGAAGCCTCAATATACCCTTACATCAAAGATTATATTTAAAAACCCTACCATGGACATTGGTTCACACTAATTAAACAAATCAAAATTCATGTTAAAAGAAATACCACTGCCTCCATCTCGTCAATCCTATTGCTTTCAAAAATGTAAAAACATATGCTCAGATATAGGTTATAGAAGTATTCTTAAAAAAGTCAAAAATAATAAAGAACAAATAGTACAATTTGTTTCCGAATATTGAAACCAAACCCAACAAAATTACTCTACTATCAAAAAAGAAATACTACCCATCATTTTGGCCATATCCAATTCCCAAGGTGATCTTTTAAATAAAAAATTCGTATTGCATATTGATTGCAAATTAGCAAAAGAAGTATTACAAAATAGTGTATAATATATTGCATCAAAACAAATTTTTGCCCAATGGCAAGCTATATTATCTGTTTTGACTTTGATATTGAATTTATTAATGAGTCATCAAATTCTTTGCACGATTTTCTAACTAAGAAAGAATTTTGGCGGGAAAAACAATGCCTAAATCCAACAAAGAAAAGGCAAAGCCATTATCAAAAATCTCAGAATTATAACTCTAATCACCAACATTAGACCAATTCCAAGCTTGGTTAGATGTAATGAAAGCTCTACAATTACCACTACCATCACCAACATCACAATCACCCCAGCAGTTATAAATATGGTTAGATCTAATCAAATGCTAACAAACACCATTGTTACAATCAATGTTACATGATCTTACTTCATATTTGTCTTTACTACTCTCACAAGCAAAACCAAAATTGCCTCATCACAATCACACAAGCCCCAAATATGATCACAAACTCAAAAAATTACTATCACTATATACTCCTATTAAAACTTGGGCGAGATATTGCTAAAAAAATTATCAAAGCAAATTGAGATTACTTTAAATCTATGACCATTGGCCTCTTACAATCCAAAAGAATCACAATCACTTAAGAGAATAACTAGTGAAATAGTCCACATTCTTTCTCTATGATAGCTAAACCATCTACCTTCACTAACTCTATAGTAATATTACGGTCATCATTCAAATTACAATTTATCACCAAAAGACAATATTAAGACCTCATGGTGGTTGAAAGAAAATTTCATCATGAAAATCCAAAGTTCATGCAAAACATGTTTTCTTAGAAAATTAGTAGTACCCCAAACCGATTTGCCAAAACCCCAAGCCTATTATGAATAAATCCTTGTTGAAACCAAGTTTATGACATTCAAACATTTTGTATCATTCGAAAACTCAAATAATATCACTTATTCAATGGCTACTACCTTTAAGTTATACCACTAGAAATGTGGGAACCTAATCGTCATACCTAATTACAATTTAAAATCAGATTAACCACAAAAATTACCATATCTTCCAACCTTCACTTATTGGGATTACTAAGAAGCCTATTGGAATGCATTTTCTAGTCAAAATGAAGATGACCATCATACATGGCTTTTCTATTTCAAAATTGATTTCAATATTGAACAATTGCCTTTAGTTCCAAAAATGGTGAGTCATTTTGGCCCTATTATTGAAATCTTACCTCAATAGTTTAAAAATAGCTTAAGAATCTTTCACACCTATTTCAAATCGACTAATCATGAATCAAAGTTTTCTAATCTCATGCCCTTTTTCATTAATTTTCGAGTCTCTGGGGTAACTGCTTGAGAATTCGACTATCATCAGCTTTCTCACTCTTCACATGTCCAGCACTTACTTAGGAAATTCAAAACTAAGTGGTGGGATAATTTTAAGTTCGTTGAAAACCTTTATGAGGAAAGTTCTAAACTAGTTGAATTGGCCAAATTACCAATTACCAACTAATATCAAAATTACTGAATTTCTTCAACAAAAACCACTAGCCCAAGCCCATTTGGCGGCCAATCACAAAAAATATATCGCATCACATTGGCAAAATTTATATTAGAATTACCAATCACCAAATCACATAAAAAAATCTTCAAGTTCTCTGATGAATTCTATCAGTGGCAATACAAATGAGATGATTGCTTTATGGTATTAATCATTAGATGAACATGGAGACAAATATAGGAAATTACACCACCCGCCCGGTGGCGCTCGTCGGGCGGTGAACTTCTCCCCCTAACGCAAGGGGAGGAGTTTGATTTTCGGGCATCGCAAGGGTGACTTACCCAGGGCACGAGGGGTGGTGGTGACTCATGTGCCTCCCCAAGGTTTACTCCCGCACATTGCATCGGCAAGATACGAGGCTTCGGGGTCATAAAAAAAAATAGGAAATTACCAATCCACAAATCACCAATTACCAAATGGAGATAAAAAGCCAAAGAAGACAAAATAGGATCTTCAAGACTATGATCAAATTTCTTTTGAAGACAATATCTGAAGATGCTGCTTACCTGAAGATGTTGTTGCTAATGCTGAAGATTTCGACCAAAGCTAAAAAAAATTGTAAATATATATGATGATATCATGTATTTTGTTTTAAGGGCTTGTGTAGGAACTAGAGGAGGAGATGCAATCTGTGAGTACAGATGATGTGCAAGACATATCTATGCAAATTGGTGCAAAAAGAATAGGGGTGACAAGTGCTGCAAGCAATTCTAGGTGTGTGAAAAGTCAACTACAATCTTGTAATTGGAAAAGCATCTCAAAGAATTGGATAAGATTAACAAGATAGGAAAGGTTGAATTGATAAGATTGTTCTGAAATATTGGTGCAAGGCTTTCTTTAAAATTATATGCAAGTTTTATATTATGGACAATGACTTGTTGGAATCATTTAATGGATCGATATTAGAAGCTAGACACATGTCTAGCATATCCATGCTTGAGGATATTAGGGAGAAGATAGTGACAAGAATGAGTGATGAAAGAGATGCTGGTCAAAGATGGAAAAGGGACATTGCGCCAAGGATATCGGAGAAAACAAAAGGCAATAAAAAAAGTGCCTTCTGTCATGTGCTTTGGAATGAGAAGATGGATTTGAAGTGCGCCTTAGGAATGACAAATTTGTAGTGGACATAAGAAACAACTCATGTCCTTGCAAGGCGTGGGACTTGAGTGGGATTCCATGCTCTTATGCAATCTGTATCATTCTATTCAATGGAGTGGAGATAGAAACTTTTGTCACCCATTGGTATAAGAAGGATATCTATTTAAAACATAGTAAACCATTCGTTTCGCGGAAAATGAGCAATTTGAAAATATTTTTACAAAGTCATTTTCTAAAGAAAATGACAATATTTTCTAGTGTTCGGCTAAAATCTAAAATGTTTCAGAAAATATTTTCTGGTGTTCAGTAAGAAAAATATTTTTCGCTCTCTAGATTGGTGAGCGCGAGTGTCAAGCTTGAGGCTAGCCAAATTGACGGCGCGAGTTTGAGATCAACGGGCTTGAGGTTCACCTAGTCAGAGCGACTAGCCAAGAAAAAGAAGATGGAAACAAAGAAAATAAAAATAAAAATAAAAGAAAAAGAAAAAGAAAAGAAATTAAAATAATTCGAATTAAAAAAGAAAATAAAAAAAAAAAAAATAATTCAAATAAAAAAGAAAATGGAGGAAGAAGTGAGGATTTGTAGAGATGTGAGATAAGAGAGAAAGTGGAAAACATTTTCTCCTACTTTTTGAAAACTTTTTTTTTTGATGGAAAACATTTTCTCCAAGCGAATTCATTTTCCATGAAATCTAACGTTGAAAATCGAAAAACATTTTCTAGAAAATTATTTTTCGCGAAACAAACGGAGCCATAATCACTACTTGGAAGCAATGAATGGTGACAACCTTTGGCCTTCTAGTGATAAAGAACCTTTGGCAGCACCAATGCCTTGGGTTATGCTTGTAGGCTTAAACAAAAAAGGATAAGAGAGGAAGGAGAATCTAGAAATGGATTCAAACTGTCAAGACAAGGTGAAAAAAATCATATGTCATTTGCACTTCAAACAAGGCCACAACTCAAGAAATTGTTTGTTGAAACAAAAAAGAAAATGTAAGGTTTATTCATTTTTTCTCTAGTCTCCACTTGTGTCAATATCTTTGACTTCATTTTATTATTAGATGGGGCGAAAAGATAGATACATCACATCATAACAATGCCACCCCTCAAAAGGTATTCTTAACCTTATTCTTAAGTAAGTGACTTTGTACTCCTATAATTGTAAGTGCCATTTGAACTTGAGAATTGATATTCTTAATAGCTTGGACTAGAAGGTAACCGAGCCATTTCTCTACTAAGAAATACCAACCATAATGTGGTCAATGTAGAGATGGTGGAGAGCGCATTGTAAATTTATCACTATAATGGTATTAGACGGACAATTTTACAATAGAAACTTTGTTGTTATGTAAAAGATTTGACATTCAATTGATTGATGCATTTCTTTTGTCTAACAAATGAAAATGTGCATCATGAAAAAGAAGCAAGAAGAGCAAAAAAAAAAAAAAGGAAAGACAAAAGACAAAGAGCATTTGAATAATATTGAAGTGTTTGATCAACAAGATCTCCAAGAAAGAGACAAATTGATCAGAAAAATAGTTGTTTAAAGATGGAAATAAGATATGCTCTAGTACTTTTTGTTGATTCGGTACTCTTGTGTTTAAGATCAAAACGATGGAGCTTTTTTCCCCTTCTTTTTGTAGTTTTGAAGTGTTTAACATGTGGCAATGATGCTACTAAGAGCACAAGCATTCTCGGCAAGAGTTTTTTTTTTTGACAATACATTCAATATATGAAAAGAAATGTAGATGACCTTATTTTTGTATAATTTGTTAGTGTTCGAGATTACATTCAGTACTCTTGAATAGTTGGCTTGCCTGTGGTTGTTTGTTTGTGTAAGTTTTGTTGCATTTTGATCGCTACGCTAATTTTAAACAAAACTGATTTATTAAACCAACTCCATAATTTAAAGATATTTTTAAAATTTGATATGAAATTTTGATTTTGGCAAATTCAAATAAATGAAGCAGATTCTAGGCAATATTAATGAAAGGTAATGTCTTTTAGTTTGAAATGCTTCTTCTAAATTTCAAAGAATAATGAATGATATATATCGTAGTTTACATTGATGATGTTTTAATATTTTATTCTAGTATAGATCAACACTTTAAACATATATCTGTGTTTATACTATTAAGAAAAATGGTTTAGTAGTGTCTCCTACTAAAATATCACTTTTCCAAACAAGAAATAGATTTTTAGGACATTATATTTCTCAATGAACTATCATCCCGATAAAAAGATCAACTCTATTTATAGAAAAGTCTTTTCATAAAATTAAGATAAAACCTGATTGCAAAGATTTCTAGGAAGCCTCAATATACTCTTACATTAAAGATTATATTAAAAGCCTTGCCATGGGCATTGGTTCACACTAATATTTTTAAACAAATCAAAATTCATGTAAAAAGAAATAACTTGCTCCATCTCGCCGATCCTCTTGCTTTCAAGATTGTAAACATATGCTTGGATATAGGTTTATAGTATTCTTAAACAAGTAAAAAACAATAAAGAACAAATAGTACAATTTGTTTCTAAACATTGAAACCAAACCCAACAAATTAGTCTACTATCAAAAAAGAAATACTAGCCATCATTTTAGCTATATCCATATCCTAAGGTGATCTTTTAAACAAAAAAATTGTATTGCATATTGATTGCAAATTAGGAAAAGAAGTATTACAAAATGATGTATTGAATATTGCGACAAAACAAAATTTCCCGATGGCAAGCTATATTATACGCTTTTTGATTTCGATATTGAATTTATTAATGAGTCATCAAATTCTTTTGCTGATTTTCTAACAAGAGAATTTTGCAGGAAAAACAATGCCAAAATCCAACAAAGAAAAAAGGCAAGCCATTGCTGAAATCTCAAAATCATAACTCTAATCATCAAAATTAGACCAACTCTAAGTTTGGTTAGATGTGAAAGCTCAACAATTGCCACTACCGTCACCAACATCACAATTACTCCGGCAGTTACAAATATGGTTAGCTCTAATCAAAGGCCAATAAACAGTATTGTCACAATCAATATCACCTGATCTTACTTCATATTTGTCTTTACTACTTTCACAAGCAAAACCAAAAACTACCTCATCACAATCACACAAGCCCCAAACATGATTACAAACTTAAAAATCCCTATCACTATGTACTCCTATTAAAACTTGGGCAAATGTTACTAAAAAAAATTTATCAAAGCAGATTGACATTACTTTAAATCGTGACCATTGGCCTCTTACAATCCAAAAAAGAATCACAATCACTAAAGAGAATAACCAGTAAAATAGTTGTAAAATCACATTCTTCCTCTAGATAGCTAAACCCTCTACCTTCACTAACTCTATAGTAGTATCATAGTCATCATTCAAATTACAATTTATCACCAAAAGGCTATATTAAGACCTCATGGTGGTTAAAAGAGAATTTCATCATGAAAATCCAAAAGTTTATGCAAAACATGTTTTCCTAGAAAATTAGTAGTGCCCAAAAACTGATTTGCCAAAACCCCAAGCCTATTATGAATAAACCCTTGTTGAAACCAAGTTTATGACATTCAAACTTTTTGTATCATCAAAAACTCAAATAATATCACTTATTCAATAGCTACTATCTTTTAAATTATACCACAGAAACATTTAAACCCAATTGTCATACCTAATTACAATTTGAAATCGATTAACCACAAAATTACCATATCTTCCAACCTTCACTTATTGGGATTACTAAGAAGCCTATTGGAATGCATTTTCCGGTCAAAATGAAGATGACCATCATACATGGCTTTTCTATTTCAAAATTGATTTCAATATTGAATAATTATCTTTTGGTTCCAAAAATGGTGGAGTCATTTGGCCCTATTATTGAAATTTTACCTCCATAGTTTAAAAATAGCTTAAGAATCTTTCACACATATTTGAATCGACCAATCATGAATCAAAGTTTTATAATCTCATGCACTTTTCATTAATTTTCGAGTCTCTAGGGTAACCGCTGAGAATTGACTATCATCAGCTTTCTCACTCTTCACATGTCCAAGCACCTACTTAGGAAATTCAAAACTAAGTGGTGGACAATTTTAAGTTCGTTGAAAACCTTTCCGAGGAAAGTTCTAAACTAGTTGAATTAGCCAAATTACCAATTACTAAGCGATATCAAAATTACTGAATTTCTTCAACAAAAAAATCACGCCTAAGCCCATTTGGCGGCCAATCATACGAAATTTATCGCCTTGCATTGAAAAAAATATATATTAGAATTACTAATTGCCAATCACATAAAAAAATCTCCAAGTTCCTCGATGAATTCCATCACGGTGGAGATACAAATGAGATGATTGCTATGGTATCAATCTGTTATGAAGATGGAGACAAATATAGGAAATTACCAATCACAAATCACCAATTACTAAAAGGAGAAAAAAAAAGCCAAAGAAGACAAAATAGGATTTTCAAAACTATGATCAAATTTCTTTTTGAAGACTATCCGAAGATGCCTTACACCGTTGCTAACGTTGTCAAGATTTGGCCAAAGCTAAAAAAAATTATATATATAGACACACACACACACACACACACACGATGATATCATGTATTTTATTTTGGGGGCTTGTGCAAGTACTAGAGGAGGAGATGCTATTTGTGAGTATAGATAATGTGCAAGACATATCTATGCAAATTGGTGCAAAAAGAATAGGGGTGACAAGTGTCGCAAGCAATTTTGGGTGTGTGAAAAGTCAACTACAATCCTGCAATTGGAAAAGCATCTCAAAGAACTGGATAAGATTAGCAAGATAGGAAATGTTGACTTGATAAGGATTGTTCCAAAATATTGGTGTAAGACTTTCTATAAAATTATATGCAAGTATGATATTATGGACAATAACTTGTTGGAATCATCTAATGGATCGATACTAGAAGCTAGACACATGTCTATCATATCCATGCTTGAGGATATTAGAGAGAAGATAGTGACAAGAATCCGTGACAAAAGAGATGCTGGTGAAAGATGGAAAATGACATATAGACTTGGAAGCAATGAATGGTGACAACCTTTGGTCTTCTGGTGATAAAGAACCTATGGCAGTACCAATGCCTTGGGTTATGCCTGGTAGGCTTAAACATAAAGATAAGAGGAAGGAGAATCTAGAAATGGGTTCAAACTGTCAAGACAAGGCGAAAAAAATCATATGTCATTTGTACTTCAAACAAGGCCACAACTCAAGAAATTGTCTGTTGAAACGAAAGGAAAATGTAAGGTTTATTCATTTTGTCTCTAGTCTCTACTTGTGTTAATATTTTTGACTTCATTTTCTTATTGGATGGGATGAAAAGATAGATACATCATAATAATGCCACCCCTCAAAAGGTACTCTTAACCTTATTTTTAAGTAAGCCAAAAAAAAAAAAAAGTAAGTGACTTTGTACTCCAATAATTGTAAGTGCCATTTGAACTTGAGAATTGGTGTTCTTAATAGCTTGGACTAGAAGGTAGCCGAGCCATTTCTCTACTAAGAAATACCAACCATAATGTGATCAATGTGGAGATGGTGGAGAGCGTATTGCGCAAATTTATCACTATAATGGTACTAGACGGACAATTTTACAATAGAAACCTTGTTGTTATGTAAGATTTGACATTCGATTGATTGATGCATTTCTTTTGTCTAACAACAAAACGTAGACATCATGAAAAAGAAGCAAGAATAGTAGAAAAAAAAAAGAAAAAGACAAAGAGCATTATTGAAAGTGCTTGATCAACAAGATCTCCAAGAAAGAGACAAATTAACCAGAAAGTAGTTGTTTAAAGAGATGTAAATATGATATGCTTTAGTACTTTTTGTTGATTTGGTACTCTTGTGTTTAAGATCAAGCGATGGAGTTTTTATTCCCCTTCTTTTTTTGTAGTTTTGGAAGTGTTTAACATGTGGCAATGATGCTATTAAGAGCACAAGCATTCTTAGCAAGATTTTTTTTTTTTTGACAATACATTCAATATATGAAAAGAAATGTAGATGTCCTTATTTTGTATAATATGTTAGTGTTCAAGATTACATTTGATACTCTTAAATAGTTGGCTTACTGCTGTTGTTTGTTTGTATAAGTTTTGTTGCATTTGATCGCTATTTATTTAAGTAAAATGTGTCTCAATGAGTGTTTATCCTAAAGAGGTCTACCTCAACCCAACCATCTTTGTTCCGATCTCAATCAAGCATTTTGAGAAGTTTGATGCTGAGAAGGAAGAAGTATCGTCAATGTGAAGAAAAGGGTTTTTGAAGCCATAATATGTTTTTCTTTTTTAAAGTACATATGACTCATAATTTTAGTACCTAGCTCAACTCCAATCATCAATTAACGCCTCCACGTCTTCACTTTTAATAGTTTGAACAAACGGAATGATTGTATAGAACATTTGTTAATAGTTTATGGATCAAATTTAACAAATTTAGACTTTAGAGACGAGATTATACATTGGATGAAAGTTCACGAATCATTTGTGATATTTTCTCATTACAATAAGTTTATGACTCAATTGACCAAAAAAAAAGTTTATGACTAAATTAGTACAACCGCAATAGGTTTATAATTTTTGTTTTTTTAATAATTCTCTCTTATCAGAGTTAATAGAATACTTGACAACATATTGTCATGCTTTGAAAATAGTAAAATTCTTCTCGCTCGACAAGTCCTTTAGGGGAATGGTAGGTAACAAAACTTTATCTTGCGCACCTAGCCATTGACAAGGTTCATCTTCAAAGTCTAAGGTCAACAACGACTGTCATGCCTTTTTAAAGTAAAATGCAGGGAAATACCTCTGTAATTTCTCCAGAAAAAGCATAGAAGAAAAGACTAATCGAGTTCAAAGAGTATTTCTGGCCCAAAAAGGAAAAAAAATAAAAATAGAAGAGATAGTTATATGATTGAGTCTCAAATCGTGCCGTGAATTTGGGGACGTAGGAATTTTGTTCCCCGGAACTAAGGACACCCTCGATGCACGACCCGAATGGACAGTAGGAAAGCGAAAGATGCGTTTACTGAGCCTTTCGACCGTGACGGACATCATTCCCAGCATTGGAGAAAGTCGTAGTCAGGTGCGTTGGGGGGGGAGAATCATTCAATGGTCAATCAAAGCAAGCAACCGATGAGCACAGTAATCAAACGCGTCCAATCGGAAAAGAAAAATGAAAAACAAAAAGAATTTTGCAATTTCAGTTCCGACTGCAATCTCGTTCTTCGGTCATTGCACGATTTCAATGAAATAAATAATAAGAAGAAGAATTAAAGAAATATGGGAAAATTTCGGACAAAATCGAGCTTTCCCCCTCGCGTTTCGTAATAACCGAGACCGGGTCAAAGGGGTCCCCACCCCGGCACGGTGTCGCGCGACATCCACGGCCCGGGAGGGCGCCACGTGTGCCGGCCGCGGGTCGATCCGACGGCCGAGGATCGAGGGCTTCTCACGGCCGGGCGGGCCAGTCTCTCTCATCTCATCTCATCTCATCACATCTGCCCCCGGTTCCAGACGGTCTCCATTGGCAATCGCTCCTGCTTTCTCTCTCTCCCCCGCCTCTCTTTCTCTCTCTTCTTTCTCTCTCTGGAAGACGCGAAGGAAAGAGACCCCTCTCTCTGGCAGGCACTGCGTTTCTCTCTCTAGCCTTTTTTTTTCTCCTTTTTCTCTCTCTACCTTTGATGAGACCCGGGAGCGCGGGGGAGCGATGTCGCTGAGACGGGCGTTACTCTCGCGGAAGTTCTCCAGATCCTTCAAGGAGCTCAACGGCAAGGCCTCCCGGGAGGAGGCGGAGGAGGGCGGCGGGGGAGGGGGGAGGGGCGGCGGCGGCGGCGGCGGGGCCGGGCGGAGCCGGAGGCCGCGCACGGCGAGTCATGGGGGACAATGCTGCCGGAGCTCCTCGGGGAGATCATCCGCCGCGTGGAGGAGAGCGAGGACCGGTGGCCCCAGCGCCAGAACGTCGTCGCCTGCGCCTGCGTCTGCAAGCGGTGGAGGGACATCACGAGGGAAATCGTTCGGTCGCCGCTCCGCAGCGGCCAAATCACTTTCCCTTCCTGTCTCAAGCAGGTCGCTCTTTTTCTTTGGTGGAATTCGGGCCGCATTTCGGATTCTTTGCTTCCTCGTTGTCGTCGGGGGAATTTCAATTGATTCGATTCGATGATTCGGCTCGTTTCCTTTCCCTTCGTTGAATTTTTCGTTAATTGCTTCTCTTTTCCATATTGATGGAGATTCATGGAGCTCATTGTGTCCGTTGGGCTATTGTCACTGTGGATAATTGCTCAATTTGACCATTCGTCGAGATCTAATTTAAAGTTAGGGTTCGACCTCATTACTGATGTCTGAACATTCGATGCGTCTTGTGCTGGGCGTTAATTTAAGAGAGAATGGAGTCATTTCGGAAGGTGCGCTAAGTTCCAGATGGGAACGGTGATTTGGATTTTAATTTTATTTCTTGAAATGGGAAGTGAGGGCTTCGCTCTGATGGCTTTCGCAGGAAAATGAATGTGGCCGCTGGGAGTTTTCGGTGTATATATATATTCACCATCGTCTTCATTACATTCTATGATATTTTCCAAAATCACAATATAAACATCTTATCCGTGACATTCTTGATAATATTTAAGTAGGGTGATCATCCTGCTGGTGAATTTTAGTCTACACTACTTTTAACTTTCGTGGTGCACGTGAGAAGTGGCAAAAGGTACCTTTGATGCTTCCACGTCAATGAAAGGAATAAAATATTTAGTTCAGTTTGAATTGCATAAATTGTGGTTCTGCCTATGGGAACATCTCATTAGCAACCTAACAAATGAAGGATGACAACCTTACGCCTCTAACACTGTTGTTTGATCGTTGTTTTGAAGTATGGATCTCGGTGGCTGGGTTGCTGTTTCTGTATATTTAACTTCCTCACACCCGCAGTCTTGCTTGAATTATTGGAATTTCTTGTTTGGAAATTCCAAATATTGGGTGGTTGTTGATGGTTATTTTTCTAAATGTAGCCGGGCCACGGGATTCTGCACATCAATGCCTTATAAAGCGGGACAAGAAGACTTCAACTTTCTACCTTTCTCACCCTCAGCCCATGTAAGTAAATATTTGCGGTCGATTTCTCTTTTCCTACTACATACAATCGATATGGATGGTTATCATTGATACTTAGTTCTTTTTTTCTTTGTTTTGGTCTAGGTTGAGGTTCATTCCTGTTTCTGTATCTGCTTCAATTTTTTTTTTTGGCTTGATTACTTGCATCAAGTTCGCTAGAGCTAGAGTTTGCAGAGCAATGTCTGCTAAACCTTCAATAGATTTTTCATCCGAGTCAATCCAAGCTTAGGAGGTTGCATGATCTACTTTGGCTCAGAAAACTTAGTCAATTTTGACTTGGTATACTTGTGACAACTCAGCTTCTTTCTAATTCCAGCTTATCTGGAGCGAAACTTCTTCAATGTAGTGGTCCTCTACAGATGATTACATTTTTTCAAAAGAGACAGTCATACTTGAAGGCATGTATGATGTTTGTTTATTAGCTTGTCAATTCTTTGACAGTTTCAGACTCAACAAGTTGAATGAAACTTCAGTTGATGCTTATTATGGACTAGATGCCTGTTTCTTCGTTCTCGGCATGCCAGCTTGGAGGAGTAATGGAACATGTACCTGTGGGAATATCATTTCATGAGGATTAGGGATCATGGAATCATATCTAGATATTAGTAGTGGTTGAGAGGGGTTAATGTATGAATATGATGGTGTAAAATAAAAGAAGTCTTGACCTTGTTCTTGGTCCCTTTACCCTTGCTCTCATAGTTTGTTTTGAGGGGATAACATAGCTGGAATCGAGACTATTAGTAGTTTTAATGGTCGCAAATTGTGGTAAGGAAAATGGATCTGAAAACTCATTGTTCTAGATCAGTCCTCTTTCTTCTTTTAGTTCATCTTTAGGGCATATCAGGGCTTTCGTGGAGGTCAGTAATAGTTCTGTTGTTACTTACTGTTAGTATAAGTAAAGGGGACTTCTACTCCATCTTGTGGTTCATCCGCTAATATCAGTTCCTTGAATGAAGATATTAAGTTCTACTTTTGGTTTGATCATTTGACTGGTAAAAAGGATTTGGATTGATGTCAGGCTTGTTGAGGTTAGAGCTTTCAATGAATACATTAAAAGTTGGCATAGTGCTCCTTTTGATATGATGGCTTTCTTGAACACCATGTTCCTATAGAATTGAAATTTTCTTGGCATAAATGGTTTGCTCATAATTGACTCTTTCTTACTCCTTTATTCTCCAGCAACGCCAGATGAGGGGAAGTTTCTTTTAGCTGCTCGGAGATATAGGCATGGTGCTCACACTGAGTACATTATTTCTCTAGATGCTGATGATGTATCCCAAGGAAGTAATGCTTATGTTGGGAAGTTAAGGTAAGGCCACTTAAATAGGGTCTTGTTTTTGTAAATTTGCTCTAAAAGAATTTATTGGAATTTGTTTCTTCTTCCCCTTAAGATGGTGGTGTGACAAATTCAGTAATGTAAGGAAAATGTGTTTGAACACAATACTACCATGTCTCTGGAATTCCTAGGATGGAGCATCTTTATATGCCTACCTACTTAGCTATTCATTTTATAGTCTTGTCATACAGGAAGTATGGAGGAACTTGGGGCTTCTTGCCTAATTTGTCCAAAGCTTGAAATTGGTCTTTTATCTTTGATCTGCTAGAGGCTTTTACTGCTTCTAGAAGCCTGTCCTGCAGGACTTGGGTTTAATTGATAAAAACGAGCATGTTTAATTGTCTTTACCTGACAAAGAGAATATGGTTTTATTGTAGTTGTAATCAATGAAAATCTAACTTATTCCTTTCACATCTCACCATGGCCTTTTTTAACAGAAAAGGTGAATAGTTATATATGTTAATCGATGGTTTTGTTTAAAATTTTGTGCTTGTTGCAGCTCGGATTTTCTTGGTACCAACTTTACAATCTATGACAGCCAACCACCGCATGATGGTGCAAAGCCTCAAGCAGCCGGGCGAGCCGCCGTTTGCAAGCAAGCAAATAAGCCCCCAGGTCCCAGCTGGCAACTTTCAGGTCGGGCAGGTCTCTTACAAGTTCAACCTTTTGAAATCTAGAGGTCCGAGAAGGATGATCTGCTCGCTGAATTGCCCTGTGTCAGTAGAAGCACCTATCGATAAACAGATGGATAATGCCAAGATGATGAAATCAGGATCTCTCAACTCTGACTACACAATTTTGAAAAATAAAGCTCCAAGGTGGCATGAGCACATGCAGTGCTGGTGCCTGAACTTCCATGGTCGCGTAACTGTGGCTTCAGTAAAAAATTTCCAACTCGTTGCCATAATGGACCAAAGCCAGCCGGGTGGGAAAGGAGATGAGGAGACCGTTCTTCTCCAATTCGGGAAAGTGGGGACGATACTTTTACCATGGATTATCGGCAGCCCTTGTCTGCCTTCCAGGCATTTGCCGTCTGCCTTACCAGCTTTGGCACAAAAATTGCATGCGAGTAAAATGTAATTTTGCTATATGTAAGGTTTGTCGTCATCGCCGTTGTTTTGTATAATTATGCACTTTTGTGTTGGTATAAACATGGTATATCCTAAGTTTGATCCAAAGCATATATGTACATGATCTATGAAAAATGAATCGACTGGCTAATGTCTAACTACAGATGTTGAAAAACCTTGGGTTGCTGCAAATTAAGCTGGTCCTCTTACTATATGTTGTTCTCTGACTCTAGGATGGTGGAAAAAGTCGTACTCCATCATGTTACACGAGAACGAATGGCGTAGAAGATGACCGAGAACGTTCGTGGTATTTTCCCTGGAAAGTTGCACGCTTGATTTTCCAATGCCTTAGGCTGTGGCCTATAAGCTGTTCTAGTGGCTCGGACCTCCGTTCAGTAGCGTTGACCACTAAATTTAAACGGCACTAGCGTCCTACTCCGAATTGACATGTTACTTGCACCATCTGCAGTTAGGAAGCTTCCCAGAACGTGATGAATGAAGACCATTGTTCCGGTAGACTCAACCGTTGTCATCTTTCCGATTCTCGGACTGATTTGCAACATACATATGAATTACCAAACAATCGATGCCAGACACTTCCATCGTTTCAACTATCGCGGTGGAATCTAGATCACTCACACCGGCACATCCATTATTAGGTTGTTTGGGGCTGCATCGCAGATGCACGCTTCTTCGGTCCTGCGTTCATGAAAGAATGGTTTAAATTTCAACCAATACAAAGATGAACATCGAGTCTCTTCCCAGTTCCCACCATCCAGATCTGAGCTTATGTATATCCTTCCGTACATGTGCTTAGCAATATCATCTGAAAACACCGCCTACTCCCTAAGAATGCATGAGGAAGAACATACATTCCTCTCTATGAATAAGACAATCACATCAGGATTATTTGCATCATGCACACAATTATATGGGATGCTGACCAATGCATCACGGAATATTACAAGCTAATGCGCCACTTCATGCCCGAGATTGCTTTCCTCAGATATCACTCGATCTGAGTGTTCTATCGGCATAGGGAGCAGTTGTCACTGAGAAATTTAGCCAAGTGATTAACTGTGACCGGCATGATCGACATTGCATTCAGCACATTAGTTGAAAGAAGCAACAGGTTCTCGCAGATAGCCATAGCAAAGGTACATAAAGGTTCATATACAACAGACACTATCTCAAGACTCGTAAACGAAGATGCTGAAACGTAAACATCATTTCATTCCAAATTCCAACTCCAAGATGACCCTCACTTTTTTCCTCGCAGCTTCACACCAAGGGCTCTTTCAAGTTTGGTAATTAGCTGTTGATTAGAATTGCTTTTCCAGATTCATATTCTTGAATGATCTGGGGCTTTTCATTGACCAGCTGCATTGCAATTCATGCAAAAGTGTCAGGATAAGTTTAAGAAAAAGCATTTGTTCATATAGATGCACTCCAGATGTCCTTTGGCCCTATAGAAACCCAAATGTCCTCTGCCAAGTTCAATAAGGAAAGACAAAAAGTTAGTAAAATACACACCTGAGCAAGTTGGGACTGGGTAAGCTTCTTGTCCATTCGAGCTTGCATAATAGCCTTCTTCAGCCTCATTCGGCACGCGATCATCTACCAACCAAATATCATATTTCTCAGTCAACGCACGCTCAACAAACAAATCTTCAACAAGTGTGGAGGCAAATTGTACGAGAGCTAAGCACAAAGGAATTAACAAATGAACTAAAGCAACACTTCTGGCTGCATCAGCAGTCTGACACAGATTATAAATTCATTCCCGCAAGATAACACGAAGAAAACGAACAAATCTAAATGTAAAGAGGTTGCAAGGATTTGTGCTCCACAAAAACTTCAAATATCTCTAAGAGAAAAAGTACAGCAAGATGCATCACTCAATAATTCAGAAGAAAAGCCACTCACGAGCAAGATTTTCTGTTTCTTCATCAAGCTTCCTTGTGTTCAAAGAGGTACTGCTAGATGCAGCTTTGTTTGAGCCAGCATTTGCTGCAAAGCAAAAGGAATTTCTGAGCAATTAAAGTTCATAAATTAAACTGTCAATGCTTCCGTTGTATAATATAGAAGGAAGCCAAAGGCCACATTCATCTTCTACATGCATGCCCAGCCTACCAGTGAAAACACTCGGTATTCCTTGATCAACTTAATTAAGCAGCATCAATTTTACACGGAAAACTTTCTGCCGAAAAATTAATAATTTTCATGACAGATACTCAATATTGTTTTGAACGATATTATCCAACCAGCTTCACCATTCTTAATATATCTCAGGAAAACAGCTAAGCTAGAGAATGTGTGACATCAGCAAAACTTCGACATACGCAACAAATCAATCGTGCCAATAGGCTTTGAAAGTTCATCCACAGTCCACACCAAAAACCACACCATGCAAGATAGCAGCAATTTGTCAGATAAATCATATGCAAAGATGTGATCTGTAAAGGACAAGGATTGTTACAACCAAAATAATGGGTCAAATATAATTGAAGGAAACAAGACAAAAGCACTATATGAGAGTATGAGTGCTCTATGGCTCAGAAAAAGACGCAGATACACTCGTCTACTGCACTACAAGAGCTTCAATGTGGTTGAGAAAAGGGAGAGAAGTTAAGAACTTCCGTGTTCAAATGGTTCATTGCCTCAGGTGGTGCCACCACCAAACTAAAATTAATATCAGCTCTGAAGTCTGAATATTAAAAATTGATTTGGCAGCAGATGATGACACAATAAGACAGTGACAAAGTTAGCTTCGTTTGGCTTCTCTCTTCTCTCCTTTCTTTAAAAAAAGTCAAATAAACGACTGGAAAACAATTTCAGATCAACCCAACTGACTTAAAAGATAAACTCAGCCAGCAGATCTTCTGCATTTGATTGACAGCTATATGAACTCACCTCTTTTGTCCACCAAAAAAAAAAAAAAAAAAAACGCTGTTTCTTCTGCACACACACAACTCCTAAAGCTCGACACACGTCAAATTCAATAGGCAGATCTCCTGCCATGCACACATCATACAAAAGATGGGAGAGACAGTATATAAAGGAGCGGAGATGGGTTTTGGGAAATTAAAACGTGACAGAGCTCTCTAATTGGCCATCAAGTAAAAAAAAGTTGATTTTTGTGACTAGCAGTAGATATGGTGATCTGGGGAGAATCTGATTGGTACAGAACATGAACGGTGAAAAGCACAGCAAATTTAGACAGAGGAGAATAAGATTTGCAAAAAGGGCCAAATTCTATTGAAATTGACAGCTAACAAACAAACTCTTTAGAGTGAGATCAGAGGGAGAAGCAGTGATCCAAAGTGAAAAGAGGTGAAGGTGACCTCTCGAGAATATTTGTCAAGCAAGAGTCTCCAATGCACCGCCATCATAAAGAACAACAATCTTAAAAATCAAAACAACAATGTGATGAGCAGACAAGCTCAAGAGGAAAACATCTAAAGAAAGCTAAAGCACAGAGTCAGAAAATAAAACAGATTAAAGTATTCATTTTTAAAAGTTACAAGCAGAGGCATGTCGTCAATCCAAAGGGAAAAGGCATATTTCCAAATTAATTAAGCTCCTCGATGGATATTTATAATTCATGTAGACAGAAAACATGTCCGACCTTGCAATTCATCAACTTTCAGTAAATACGTAGTCACTTTGAATGCTAAACAAGGTTCTTCCAAACACCGAAAGCATCTACCATATCAAGCGAAACAGAGAACGAATTACTATTCATCCCGATTTAAGTCAATCGCTCCTATGCACGGACACGGTGATCGGCAACAACACAACTTTTACAAAATTTCGGCGACGAACTCTGACAAATCTATTTACCGACACAGCAAGACAAGTCAAAAACGCGCCACGTAACCTCACGATTCCTCCATCATCGAATCAAACGGCACGATGCGACCGTGCAATCGAAAGAGAGAACTAATCAACCATCGCTCCATCAGATTCATCATCACCGAGAAATGCCGAGACAGAAAGAGAGAGAGAGAAAGAAAAGGGGAGCGGGGCGCGAGGTGGACGGAGTTACCTTTCCGGACGGTCTCGATCTCGGCGCCGGCGCGGCGGGCGGCGTTGACGGCCTTCTCGTCCTTCTTGGCAGCGGCGTTCGGCGCCTTCTTCCGGATGACCACCGGCTCCCAGTCCTGCGAGATCGGTCCCACACCTGCCATCTCTCTCTCTCTCTCTGTGCTTTCTCTCTCTTCTCTCTCTCTCTCTGTGCTCTCAAGAAATGGAGAATCGCGCTGCCGATGAGATATCGCCTCCTGCGCCCAAAACGAGGGTTTATATAGGCACAGCGGGAAGGGGATGCTGCGGTTTAGGCGATGCTACCCTGCTCTCGCGGGCCCACGCCGCGAGGTTTGTGGTCCGTCGGATCACTGTCTTTTCAATCGCGTCCGTTCATCTGTCGGGTGGATATCTATCGCCACGTCCGCTGGGGCCCTACGCTCCAGATGCTGATCGTTGCGTCCCCATGTCCGATCGCAGCCGTTGAAAATACTTGTTAAACCACACAACCGGTAATATCTGCGCTAAAAATGGGATCGACTAAATATTAGGTCCAAATTTACGTCCATTAGACCTAGCTTTTTTATCTGTTAAAAATGATCAAACTTTGTAAAAAAAGAAAGAAGAAATTCCCATATGTTGGCAATCAATTTTTCGATATTTTAATCAATCATTGACGCTCTAAATAATATTGTGTGCAACACTAACACTATAGTTGCATTTGCTTCTTTTGGATTTTTGTATTCACTAAAAATTTATATCAACCTTGCTCTCGTTGTTTATGGAATTCTTGAAATATGTTCATTTTGTTTGGATGTTCAGAAAATTACTCATATTTTATGTGATTCATCATGCGATTTGTCCATGTGCAACAATATCATTTTGGTCCGTCTTGGGTGCTTCTTCAATGATTATAGCAATTGATGTAGCCCTGAAGGGCCCAATGTGGTGGACAAAAGTTGTTATGGTGATGTTGAAAACTATCAATTTTGGCTGACAAGTCAAATGTCATATAATTTTTCTAAACATGAGTGAAAAATCGTGACACGATTATTGTACGAATGAAATGCCGTGATTTTCTTTTTGGCACTTCTCCGACACTAAACACCTTCAGATTTTTCAAAACATTAATACTGAGATAATACTTCAAAAAATTGATATAATAATTTAAAAATAGTTAGAGGACATGGAAATTTTTAAAGTGGCTTTGGTCATGACAACCATGAAGGTAAATGGTAATGGGCCGAAGCCCAAAGCTGTCCGGCGAAGCCCATGAATTTTCCTCGGAGAAACAGAGAACGGAGAACAGCAAAGTCGCTCTCTCTCTCTCCCTCTCATGGAAGCTCGTCTGCCTTGCTTCACCCCGAAAGATGGATGAGGATCGGAATAGCGTGCAAGAACATATGTACCCGGTTCGTCCTGCGGCTTCGGCTGTCTTTTTTATTTTATTTTATTTGAATTCTTGAGCTAGCTTTTATGCTTTTGCTTACGGGTGATTTTCCGTCTTGATGGGTAGGCTTTTGCTCTCTATCAGCCCGTCACGACAGATTATCATGCGCTTACAACTGTGTCTCATTTGGTGTCGATAAGAAACTTTTGTTGTCATCTCGGGATGATACGTGCAGTTCCATGGGAGTTCGCTTCAGTTATCCGATAGTCCATGGAGCTCACTTTTCGTTTTCCTGTTTTTTGAGATGAGAATGTAGGGTTGCAATTTGTCGCAAGCTACTAAGCTGGCCTTTTGATTATATCTCCCTTGCCTAAAGATGAAAGAATTCCCTCTGTGGTGGCGGCCTTCAAATGCATCAGTGAATAGTGAAGGGCAAAAAGTAGTGGTAGGATGTATGTCAAAATGGCTATTGACATAAGATTATTGTGGGTATGAGGGCACATCAAAGTGTTTAGTATGTGATATGAGAAATGTGCAAAATGGTTTTAGCTATGGAATGTTGCTTTATATTGTGGTTGCTGGTTAATGGAGGACAAAACCAACGGCGGTTTTTTTGTGTTTATTTGAGTTTTTGCTGAGATTGACTGCTGATCTTGTAAATGGGTTGCTATTCTTTGGTACATCCCAGACTAATGTGTGTTAAATATGTAGAGAAAAGTGGAGTGAGGGAAGACATAGGTGGGAACTTTAGGTATTAAACTTGATTAGTCGGATGTTACTGACAACAGCATACTAAACAAACCACAATGGAAGAGAGGGTCATTGCAGCCAATCCTTCTTAGTGTGGAAAAAGAACTTTGTCATAGTCGATGATGATTTGTTTTGTTATCACGTACTTGTGTTACCTAATATCCACCTTATCCCACTCTATATCCTTTGGCTTGTGATTGAAATTTCCAATTTTAATGTGTTGCAGCATTTTGCGTTAATCCTACACGAAGGGCAAGCATAGGGCTGGCATGCCAGTAGTTGTCAATCTGCCAGTTACCTCCCATTTCCCTCAAATTAAGCTCCTAGTCTCCTTTACCAGGAACCTCCATTTGTCATCTTTTTTGTCCCCGAGACATTTATACTTACATTTGCGAGAGATAAAGTCCATTTCCATTTGTTGCTTCTCTGGAGTGGCAATGCCGACTTCTTCAAAAACTGTTGTGGAGTACGCTAAGTCAAACCGGTCTTCATGCAAGAAGTGCTTCAAGACAATTGACAAAAATGCTGTTAGATTGGGGCTAGTGAGTAGAGATTCTCGAGGTTTTGATATGACCAGTTGGCACCACATGAATTGCTTTCCTTTTGAATCAGATTCTATGAGTTCAACAGAGGCAATCAAAGGGTTCTCTCTTTTGCAGGTTTGATTCGATCTACTGCTATTACTTTTTTTTTTTTTTTTTTGGGGCGGATTTGTTTGCCTGGACTTGTTGGATTTTGTTGTTCTGGGGATATTGAGTAATGAAAGCAACAATGGAGATTTTGTGTACATGCCCGTGAATCTATTGGGAAAAGATTACAGTTTGAAGTTCAGTAATTTTCTATGCTAAACTGGCTGAAGAAGAACCCATAATTAATCTTACCTGATACTTTCTAGTATCTTTCTCCATTAGATGTTGTTAGATGGCGACAGGATTAATATCTTGCTCATCTGCATGAGTTTGCAGAGTAGTGACCAAGAGTCTCTAAAGGGATTGTTAGGCAGCCGCAAGAAGACTCTGGAAGAGGCATGTATTTTTTGTTTTATATTTACACATTCTCAATCTGTTCTTGTGATACAAAAGTTTTGAACTTTTCACACTGAACTCTTTAAAGATTCAAGAAAGGAATGAAGATGAAGAAAATGAAATGGAGAAATATCCGAGAAAGCGTAAGGTATGCAAAGGCCATTTGAGGAATGATGCTCATTTGATCTCGTATTTCATCTCCCAACTTATGTGCGTATTAGTCTATATAATTTGTGATATGGCTTTCCCCTTTCTTATTACTTATTTCAATAGATTCAAGAAAGAGACGATGGTGCAGAAAATGAAGCAAAGGAAGGAAATGCTGCAAAAGCACAGGTAAGCCTCTTAGATGAGCCAAGTTTATAGCTTGCAGTTTTGTACTGTAATTTCTCTTATGCTTTTTTACCTTTATGGTGGAATATTTTGTCACTCATTTTTGCAAACTTAAGTCAAGCCTGCCCTTGCCTAATGGAGAACGCCTCAAAAAAGAGATATGGTGTAGGGAGGTTTCTTTACGCCAGCTAATGTTGTGCATGCTTTTGATCCAGCTGGCTCTACCTGAAGAGGAAAATGAAGTGGAAATCACCCTTTCAGTTTCTGCAATCAAGGACAATTACAAGGTTCATTGTCTTTCTGGTTATGTTGTTCTCTCAGCGCAGTTCAATGTCTTTGAGATGTCTTTATACTGTTACATGCCCAGCAGTTGGTTTTCTGTCATATTGTCTCACGCACATTTGTCCTTATCATCCAGGATGCCAAACTATCACCAAAATGGAAAGCTTTTGAGACAATTATTTTTCTGGAGCGGGTGAGATATCTGTCTTAGAATGATCTTGATGGATTTTTCTTGATAAGGTAGAGATGGAGTAAAATACGTCATTTTTTTTTGCTTATTCATGTGTTGCTACAAGGACTTCATACAGATATGTTTGTGCTTTTTTTGCGAAGGTTATGCAGCGACTGCTTAATTAATGTTTAGCTGGAGGTTTGCTAATTGTACCTATGATTATGATCTATTTTCTGCTGTTTCTTCTTCCTATTCATTAAATATAGCTATAATTGCACTGTCATTGTCCGAATGGTGAGGAGATTTAGTTCATCATCCAATACTGATTCCACATTGTTCGTTATTATGCGCGTGCTTTGAAGTAATCATTATTACATTTTGATTTTTAATTGACATGTATTGTATTTGTGGTTTCTGCTGGTTACTTGTATATTGAGGCACTTCACATGGTCACATTTGCTGGAAAATAATTGATATTGTTTGCATTTGTTTTTGGGATTATTGTAGGATGAAGGTCTTCACGACTCAAGTAAAATCGCCGCATTTGATTTTGATGGTTGTCTGGTGAATACATCTGTAAAAAGGTATCAAAGCAACCCATGTTAATTGATTTTGTAATTTTATTTCTGGGTTAACAGTTTTTTGAGTTTCGCTTTATGATCTTCTGTGAACTGAATAATGTTGTATTGTTTGAAAATTTACCTCCATTTTCACGAGATGTGCTGAGCTTGATGTATTGTTGCTTTTAGCAGTCAACTGTATAGCAACTTTTGTATGCTTTCATTTAATTTGATTCACTGCAACTCAACTCCAGAGTAGGTCCAGATGCTTGGTCACTTCTGTATCCTTCAATTCCGGAGAAGTTGCGGAAGTTGTATGATGAAGGCTACAAGCTGGTGAGCTTCATTTATTCCTGCATATGGATTTCCTATGAAGACGAAATGTCATAATTTTGAAGATGGTGCTGTATTGTATCTGGTTCTTTTCATTCAAATCATGGACTTTAGTTCCTGTTCATTGATCCACCCTCTTTATGGGCAATAATTTTCGATGTGCTAATTAGGTCATCTTTACCAATGAATCCAACATTGAGCGCTGGAAGAAAAAGAGACAGGTGGCTGTGGACTCAAAATTAGGAAGATTGAACGGCTTTATCAAGCTAGTGAATGTCCCAATTCAGGTACTACAATTTCATAAATGTTGTGTTAGCATTCGTGATGTAGACAATGATCTACTCAAAGTGTCTAACGACATGATCAAACTATTTATTCATGTAATTCTCCATAGCTGTCCATGTTTTCATTGAGTTAAGAGGCTACTCTTGTGATGTATTTTCTTAAGGTGAGTATTTCTCTACTATATGTTGCTTGTGTCAGGTCTTAGAGACCTTAAAATTACTCGATCTTCCTAGGATATTATTTCTTCCTTCGCAGTTTCATCTTCCTCTATCATGCCTGTAACTCGGCATGTTTCTTTCTCGCTTTTCACCTGCTAATCATCCAAAGAAATGACTTGAGCGTGGCATGAATGCAATTAGAGATTTATGCCGTCCATCTCTAGCCTAAGATGAGAAACTTCAATCCTCAGATGACTCTTTCCTGCTGTGTTAACGGAATAGTAGCTTGTATCTTTCTCTCTCTTTTTGGTGGAGTAGGGTGATCGAAGGAAATCTTGTGTTTAAAAGCTACAGTTTGACAATATACAACATATGCCTCTTAAAACTTTTTTCTGAGTTTACTGATGGAAAAAAAGAAAAAAAGGGACTTCCAAGTTCATTTATGACATTCCGTCAATTCAGAAAATTTGAAGTAACGGCCGATTTGCCCAACTTAATGCAGGTGTTTATAGCTTGTGGCGTCGGTAAGCCTACTAGTGGTCTGGCAGAAGATCCCTATCGCAAACCCAAAACAGGAATGTGGAATGTTATGGTGAAGTATCTCAACTCTGGCATTTCGATTGATATGGACAAGTAAGCATGGTTTCTTTTTCTGTGTCACTGATGTAACACTGTGCGATGGGTGGGGATTTGTTTGTTCATTTTGTCCCTTTTATCCTTCTTGCAACTTGTTGATTCAGTTTCTGTCTCATCTATTTTTGGACTGGGGGAGCGTTGGTATGTAATATAACATCCATGCTTGAATTCTAGATCCTTTTACGTTGGTGATGCTGCTGGGAGAATCAATGACCATAGTGATGCTGACATCAAATTTGCTCAGGTATTAGAAGCTCAGACGAAATATTTACTGCTCTCTGCATCATTATGCTTTTTTAATTGCATTTACTTTTGTCTGTCCCGTGTTTTCACTCAGTTTAGAATTACTTCTACCTGTAGTAGAAAGTTCAGATATTAGAGGTATATGCTGCAAACACTATTGAGTGGCCAAGTGAAACAGTCATATCAAGGCATGGATAAATTTTTCTTCTTTCTTGTTGCAGGCCATTGGTTTAAAGTTCCATCTCCCAGAGGAATATTTTCAGGAATGAAGGAACGGTGTAGGGCGCTTGTGCGTGCATGATCCATGCATCGAGTTGGATATCACTAGAGGGCTTAAGAGGAAGAGATTCCGGTTATCGATTGCCCTGGTTTGCTTCTGGGAAGAGGCTTCTGATCTTGTCATGATCTCTAGCATTTTCGCTATTTATGGTGTCACTCAGATACCTCGGTGTGACATCGCCTCTGTGCTCCTTCGCTTCTTGAATATGCTTTCATCTAATTCACGGTTCCCAAAATTTGCAAATTTCTCAGCTGCCTTTGTTCCTCGCGAAAATCCGCTGATTAAAGTGCCCCTTCAATTTTCTTATTCATCCAAAGAGGGGGCAAAAAAACGGCGTACTTGCACGAACTAGCAAACTACTTCTCTTCCTAAACGAGAAGAGAACCTGTCTACAGGTCCTGGCAGAGTTTGTAGACACCGTAGCATCTAGTGAAGTGTACGTTGAATCGATTAACCTGTGAGTGCTCGTGGCTATCAACTGGTGGCAGAGCTGTGATGGTCAGCGTCGACTAGCTGATTGGCATTTGCATCAACAATTTCCGATTCAAATCGGCCGGATGACTAAATTTGTATTAATATGAAGATATTTAGGATTAAATTGATTAAATTGAAAATTTTAGAACTAAATTGGTGTGAATGCAATAGGTTTACAGCTTTTCTAGTACTTTTCTCAATTCTTATTGTTCAAATTTAAATTATTGATTGAGAATTTTACCCTATCAAAATGTCAGGAGAAAACTAAGAATGGCCTTTAGGCCGTTTATGAGTGTGCCATTAGTATTAGGCTTCAATGTTTCTCTTGACCGCTGATTTCTTTCCATGTATTCCACGCAGGAAGAGGAAAATAACCTTTATCATTGCTTGAGTTTAAGTCAAGTCATTAAAAGTCCAAGAGCCATATGCCAAAAAATAGGGTGCAAAAAGGGAAGGCAATCAACTCTTTAGGGAAAGATTGTAACTTTGGATCGCAACAATGGCTACTTCAAGGATGCAGAAGCCCTATAATCCAGCACAGAACCACCCCAAGAAAAATGTAGGAGAAAAATCTGGCAAAAAGTACTCAGAAAAAAGACAAATTAAGCATGAGCTCTATCCCAACACCGAAGCTTCCCTTGATCGATCTGTCCGAATTAGATGGCTCAAAGCCAGGGATAGGTCGGTGGGACTCCTTGCAAAGTCAAGTCCGCCAAGCCCTTGAAGAATTCGGTTGCTTCGAAGCTTTGTATGATAAGATGACATTGGAGCTTCACGATGATGTGTTCCAAGAATCGAAGGAATTGCACGAGCTTCCGGCTGATGTGAAGCACCGATTTGTCGTCCCGGACAAACCGTTCAATGGCTACATTGCGAATAGGCCTCTCGCGCCCCTCCACGAGGTGTTTGGAATCCCCTAAGTCCAGGGCTCCATCGAAAGATTTGCTGATCTCATGTGGCCAGAGGGAAACACAAGATTTTGGTAATCTTATTTCCATTACTGGATTTTAGTTTTTCTAATCGGTTCTCATTGAGGAGATGTTAATAGATTAGTTTTTATCAAATAGATCACTGCTGAAGAGGCTCTAAAGGATATCCAATTCGATTAATTTGGTGCAAAAAAGAAACTTTGAAGTGAGTCAGCTTATACTATGCCAATGAACACCCCTATTTATGAAACCGTGGTCTCATGCACACGCAGTGAGACA
Organism: Eucalyptus grandis; assembly: GCF_016545825.1. NCBI lineage: Eukaryota > Viridiplantae > Streptophyta > Magnoliopsida > Myrtales > Myrtaceae > Eucalyptus > Eucalyptus grandis. The sequence goes on along the minus strand of NC_052617.1, from coordinate 14,620,640 downwards.
ATGAACAAGTATATTACGAAGGTTTTGGAGTTGGATTCGCTGGTGAGGAAGCTGGTTTTGCGAAGCTTTTGCATAGACAATCACGGGAATTTACTAGCCGCGTCCATCGGGTACAATTTCCGTCTCATAAAATATGCAGCTCCTGCAACTGAGTCCAAGAAGCTCGGCGTGATGTGCCATCGGGATGGGAACTCCGTTACCATACTTCACCAAAATCACGTGAACGGGCTGGAAGTGCAAACTAAGGATGGACGTTGGATCGAGGTCGCCCCTTCGTCTGCTTCATCTTTCATTGTCCTCACTGGGGAGTCATTCTACGTGAGTCCCCCTCTCTCCATTGAATTTTGTTTAAAAAGTTGATAACATGCTGTAAGCATTTAACAAGAATTCGGCAGATAGACTTTACATATCAATCGTTTTACTGTTAATATTTGCATAACTAATCATCACGCTTGGCAATAGCTAGAACTACGAAATTAATGCTGATTTCTCTGTCAAGTTCTTATTAACCAGTCGCCATGCGGACCAAAAATTCTATGATTGATTGCATATTTATATGATAAGATTGACGCTAGCTTGTGATGAGGCAGAAGTCTTGTCCATTATCTATTTTCTGGACATTTGAGCTTGATCATTGTGAGCCTCTCCCTTTCTTCTTTTACCACGCAGGGATGGAGCAATGGGAGATTACAGAGCCCTTGTCACCGGGTAATGATGAGCGGGCATGAGCCAAGATATTGCATAGGATTCTTCTCTATCGACCGAGGCACAATTCAGTGTCCTCAAGAGCTTGTGGACGAGCAACACCCTCTGCTTTTCAAGCCCTTTGACATGGATGGTCTCTCCCGCATCTACAAGACAAAAGAGGGTCAAAATGGAGCTTCGGCTGTTGATACTTTTTATAGAATTTGAAGTACCGCATATCCTTTTGCTTAGTCAATCGTTGCAAGTCAAGTTTAAAGGACCATTGTTTGCTGTGTCTATATCTAATTGAGTGGACGGTCACTTATAATTTGAGAAGCGCTTGCTTGCGTTATAATCATCTGACTTCATTGCAGATCTTTTAAGCTATATGTGCTTTAGACTATTGATGATCTGATTGCTTCTAGCAAGCAAGTGCTATTAAAAAAAAGGAATCAAATGGGTGTTCACGAAGAAATTCCCTTTCTTTTCTCTCCTCACCAAAAGAAATCTTTAAGGAGAATGAGAAGCTAACGAAGCTTTTATTGAGAGGCAGTCGACGATGGATTCGCCACCACACATATTCCAAGAAAAACCGGACAATTTGCTTTACCGGTTTCCTTTACTTCTTCAGTCTTCGTCTGCCATCTGTAAGGCAAACCCGACACCAAGATAAGCAGAGAGAGAGAGAGAGAATCTTTGCTAATTCATTCCCTACCATCCGCCGTTCTCATTCTACTTATTCATTCTCTCTACTTCATCAATTTCATGTCAATTTAAGTGATATCTAGACATGTTAAAAATGGATCCAAAACCCATTTATTAACCCATATCAATTTAAATGGATTGTAGATGGGCCATCTAAAATCTCGCAAGCCAGCCATTAACAGGTTCTAAATTAAAGGGAATGGGTTCGACCAAAAAAAAAAAAATAAAAATTAAAGGGAATGGGTCTCAAATGGGTTATGTTATGAATCCATTGACAACTCATTTTGTTTATTTCTAAAATGGTTAATACCACGAACCACCCAAAACCAGTACATTTATGAAAAATTTACCAAAAGTTAATTTTTGACTAAAAAAAAATCCCAAATTGATATACCTGTGGCAATTTTACTCTAAATTAATTTTTTAACCACAAAAACATCAAAGGCATAGAACTCGATCGTTGATCTTCTATCTGTGGGATTTCTAGCCCAATCTGCAACAACATAACCTTCAATCTCTATATGACCATAATTCTTCATAAGAATGCCGTGTTTAGGGCATGGATTCATATATTGCAATCTACGACCCACTAACTCCATGTGACCTTAGGTATGATTGTGCATGAATTGACTAACATAAGTAACAACATATGTGATGCCGGGTTTTGTAATAGTCAAATAAATCAAACGACCCACCAATCTTTGGAACATTCCACTGTCTTTAAGAGGAGTGGTGTTGGTAGCAAACTAGTTGCTATAATCCATAGGTGATTATGCAGGTTTAGCTCCCAATTTCCCAATTTCTTTCAACAGGTCTAATGGATACTTTTTCTTGGAGAGCAATAATCTTTTGCTTGAACTAGCAATTTCAATTCCAAGGAAGTAACATAACCTCACCAAGTCTTTGATGTCAAATTTTTCATTCAACTATCTATCTATCTATCTATCTATCTATCTATCTATCTATATTTTGGTTGAGAATTTTAATCTCTTGAGATTATCTCTAGTGATAACGATATCATCAACATAAATCAAAATGGCTGCCGTTCCTTTAGAGATTTTCTTAACAAAGAGAGTGTGTTCCAACTCACTAGTTTTTAAGCCAACATGATCTTGCCATCTCAGGGAGATTACTCGAGACCATAAATTAATTTGCGCACAAACTCCATCCTTCCAAGGAATGTCTCGGGGGAAGGTCCATGTACACTTCTTCTTCAAGGTCAACTTGTAAGTAGGCGTTTTTAACCTCCATTTGAAAAAGTGACCATCCACAATTAACTGCAACTAACATGATAACTCTAGCTGTGTTCATCTTCACTACATGAGCAAATGTTTCTTCGTAATTAGTATAACATTTTGCTACAGGCTTACTTTGTGCCTCTCATTAGATCCATGACGTTTATATTTTATCTTATAGGTCCATGGACAGCCAAGAAGTCATTTCTCATATTGCGATGGAATTATATTCCAAGTGTGGATTTTGTCTAGAGAATGTAGTTCCTCATCCCTGGCTTTCTTCCACATAATTGACCTTTGTGCCTCAAGAAAGCTCGTTGGCTCTTGTCCAAAATCAATAGCAGTAAAAAAAGCACTAAACTCAGGTGAAATATTTTTATAATAGATTGATGCTTGTTTTGGATAAGGAGTGGACAATGGCTGTGGCCGGCCTGAGGTGGCCGGCCAGGGCTGCAGTAAGCAAGAAAAACAAAAGAAAAAAAGAAAAGAAAAATTAGCTTATTTCTAGAAATTGTTCCCGGGAATAAAAAGTTATTTTTTTTTATTGTTTCTTGTTTTTGTTCCAAATCTATTCCCCGGCTACTTTTCTATTCCGGGGAATAGAAAAATAGGTTGTTGTTACCAAACGGATTTCTATTCTTTTAATTTTCTGGGGAACAAAATAACAAAAATTGGGAGAAACAGAATCGTTACCATGCAAGCCCTTAGTGCAAAGAGATGGTGGAGTGGACTCACTTCCTTTTAAGGTTAAGCAAAGAGATGGAGGTGGGGGGCACACGTAGAATGACTCCCGGTGAGGACAATGAAAGAGAAAGCAGACGAAGGGGCGACCTCGATCCAATGTCCATCCTTAGTTTGCACTTCCACCCCGTTCACATGATTTTGGTGAAGTATGGTAATGGAGTTTGTCATGTTTGTGAATCTAATTTTAACATGCATGACTCGGAGCAATTCAAGAAATTTTCTTAAAGTGGGATAGATGGACATGTGAGATGAGGTGAAATTGTGTTCTATCTCATCGTATCACATTCTGTGCTGAAGGTATTTTAAGGTGCGCATGATAACGTTTTTACTCCGATGAATAGTTTCTTTTCAGAAATAGTTCTTTTCTATTTCTCCTTTAGGGAACAAAATAACGTGTTTGGTAATTACACAAAATTTCTATTTGTAACATAGAAAAAGAATAGAAATGCATTTGTTATGATTTTTTATTTTTGTATTTATTCGTTTTTATTCTTGTTCACGGATCGCCGATCGCCGCTTGCCGCCCGCCGCCACCGCTTGGCACCGCATGATTACCGCACGACCGTTGCATGACCGCCGCACGCTGACCGCACAACCGCCGCACGACTGCCGCCACCATCCGTCGTCGCCGACCACTGCCACACGACTGTTGCCCACAACCCACCAGCCATCGTCGACCGCCGGCGGACAAGTGGTTGTGGGAGGGGACGGTCGGTGGGTTGTGGGTGGTAGTCGTGCGGCAACGGTTGGTGGGCGGCGATTGGCGATGATGGTCGGTGACCAACAGTCATGCGGTGGCGGTCAACGACGACGGTTTGTGGTTGGCGGTCGTGCAGCGGTGGTCGGTGGCGATAGTAAGCTGCCGGTGGTCGGGCGGCGGTGTGACGGCGGTCGATGGTGGTCGTCGACAGTCGAGGGTGGTCGATGGGTGGGCGACAAAGACGATAATCAGCGGTGGCAGCGACTATGGTCGCCGTCGGTCATGTGACGATTGGCGATGGCTGCGGCTGGCCCGAGGTGGCCGGCTAGGGCTACGGTAAGCAAGAAAAACAAAAGAAAAAAAGAAAAGAAAAAATTAGCTTATTTCTAGAAATTGTTCCCGGGAACAAGAAGCTATTTTTTTTTTGTTTCTTATTTCTGTTCCAAATCTATTCTCCGGCTACTTTTCTATTCCAGGGAATAGAAAAATAGGTTGGCGTTACCAAACGGATTTCTATTCTTTTAATTTTATGGGGAACAAAAAAACAGAAATTGGGAGAAACAAAATCGTTACCATGCAAGTCCTTAGTGCAAAGAGATGGTGGAGTGGACTCACCTCCTTTTAAGGTTAAGCAAAGAGATGCAAGGAGAGGGATGGAGGGGGCACATGTAGAATGACTCCCTAGTGAGGACAATGAAAGAGAAAGCAGACGAAGGGGCGACCTCGATCCAATGTCCATCCTTAGTTTGCACTTCCACCCTGTTCACATGATTTTGGTGAAGTATGGTAATGGAGTTTGTCATGTTTGTGAATGTAATTTTAACATGCATGACTCGGAGCAATTCAAGAAATTTTCTTAAAGTGGGATAGATGGACATGTGAGATGAGGTGAAATTGCGTTATATCTCATCGTATCACATTCTGTGTTGAAGGTATTTTAAGGTGCGCATGATAACATTTCTACTCCGAAGAATAGTTTCTTTTTAGAAATAGTTCTTTTCTATTTCTCTTCCAAAGAATAAAATAACGTGTTTGGTAATTATACAAAATTTCTATTCTTAAAATAGAAAAAGAATATAAATGTATTTGGTACGATTTTTTTATTTTTGTATTTATTCATTTTTATTTTTGCTCATGAACCACCGACTGCTGCCCGCCGCCCGCCACCACCGCATGGCGTCGCCGATTGTCACACGATCACCGCACGCCGACCGCACAACCGCCGCACGACCGCCGCCCACAGCCCACCGGCCATCGTCGATCGTTAGCGGACAAGCGGCCGTGGGAGGGATGGTCCTTGCCCACCTCTCTCGCAAACGCCCGACACTCTCTCTCCTTTGCTCTCCTCTCGCATACGATCTCTCTGAAAATATTAGGTACCCTATGAGTGCCACGTCATCCCAGAGTGCCACTTCATCCCACTCTCTCTTCTCCTTCCAATTCTGTAGTCCCCGGCCCACCTCTCTGCCAAGGCTCTGACACTCTCTCTCCTTTGCTCTCCTCTGCAAACGGTCTCTCTAAAAATATTAGGTACCCTATGAGTGCCACCTCGTCCCAGCATGCCACGTCGTCCCACTCAGAGCATTGCAAATTCTCAGTTTTGCAGGGTCTGCAATTTCCAAGTTGCCTAAAGAAATCGGGGAATTGAAAAATCTGAGATCTTTGAATTTAAGTAACTGCAGCAAGCTTAAGATAATTGAGCCTCGCGTCTTAAAAGGTTTAATCATGTTGGAAGAATTGCGTATGAAGGGAAGTTTTGATGGTTGGATGGGCAAGAATGAAATACCGGTTGAGTCGTGCAATGCGAGGCTTGTCGAGCTGAAAAGCATGACAAAGCTGACCTTTTTAGAAATATCAATCTGAGATCCCACAATTCTCTTGGAGGACGATGACCTCTCATTGAGAACCTGATCGGATTCTCAATCAACATAGGAAGTCTTGAAGGGGTGAATACCATGGAGCTCAAATTGGGAGAGAGCAATAATATTCTTTTAAGAGATTGGGTTCAGAAAACTTTGCTCAAGGCGCAATACTTCCATTTGGATGGATTGAGAGAGTTTAAGAAGAATGCTCATGAGTTGTGCATTCAAGGATTTCCAAATCTGAAGCACCTTTACATTCAGAATAGTCCCTCCATCAAATACATTGCCAACTCATCGTACGGTCTCCCCTCATTGCATTTACAATTTTAGAGTCTTTGTACCTCAATAATCTTATTAATCTTGAGAAGATATGCCACGGCTTTATGGCACCCGAGTGCTTCAGCAAATTGAAAGTTGTGAGTCACAAATTGCGACCGGTTGAAAAGCCTTTGGTTTCTCTCGGACATGCATAGACTTGTACGGTTGGAAGAGCTTGGTGTAGGAATGTGAGTCAATGCAAGGCATTGTCACAGACGATGCGGGAGCTGCCAATGGCATAATTGAATTGCCCAAGGTACATCTTCGAGTTTGGTTAAATTGCCAAATATGAGGAGCTTTTGCACGGGGGTTAAATCATATCGACGGTGCTCCAATTCAGGTAAGATTTTCATTTTCTTCCTCTATAGTTTGTGATGTTGGTGCTCACAGAACACTGTTGCATTTAATTGATACAATTTTATTAGAATTCAAATAAATCTTTGGTAAAATGCTGATAATGTGGCACTTTTTTAGGTTTCATTCCTCGGTTGGAATCCCTGGTCATGGCTGAATTCCTCGACCTGGAAAAGATACTATACAGTCAACCTCCAGTACCATATAGCAATCTGAAATTGCTAATGTTGCTCATTCTGAAATCAGATTGGCTATTGAAGCTGCCGAATTTGGAGTCATTGGATATTGAGTGTTGTCAATCAGCAGAAGTAGTTTTTGACTTGGAGGAGCTAAAAGTCACCAAAGATGTCGAGATTCTCTCTCGGCTAATGGCATTGACATTATTTGAGTTACCAAACCTGCAACGCATGTGGAAATTGGATGTACAATTATAAGGAATATCGAGATTTCAAAACCTGAAGGAACTCTTTGTCACCGATACAGGGCTGGCATTTCTCTTTCCGATGTCTGTGGCTAGATATTTCAAAGAAGTTAGAGTAATTGAAGTGTAGGATTGTCAAAATATGAAGGCGGGGATTGTGAATGAAGAAAGACGAGATGAAGGGATGGATGATACGATAGAGTTCCCATTACTGATGCGATTAAAAATAACTAGTTGCCCCATAGAGAAATTCTTCTCATATCCTCATGAAAAGAAAGAGTCGGTGACCGCTACTTCACATTCACAAGATGCTTATCTTGATTCCTTCTTTGATGAAAAGGTACACATCCCTTTTCTTGAGATTATATCCCCAACAGCCATAGGCATGTGTCACGGCCCGAAAGTTAGCATGTCCAAGAGGGTTCCATGGCACGGGCGTGACACGTGATGAACCTCGACCTATGTTCCCGAGATGTAAAGTATTCTCCTAAGGGCGGGTGATACTGTATTTGTACGCATACATTATAAATGCGAGTAGCTGGTAGTTGGCTATAAATGCCGGTGGTTGGTAGATGGGGAGGTGCAATCTCCACCGTTAGATCTAAGGGAGATCTACGACTGGGGTTTGCCTTATACTTGTATATAAAGGGGTGTCCTCCCTTATTGTATTCTCATTCACAAGATATATGAAAATCCAGAGCTTCTCTCTCATCAAGAGTTTCTCTCTCTAGAAGTTCCTTGTGAGTCGAGTGTGAAAGGCTGCTTAGGGGTAAAACCTTAAGGCCGCACAGGTGAATCGAGAGTTGATCGAAAGTTGATCGATTGGCTCGTGACAAGTGATATCAGAGCCGATTTGCGATCCAAGCGCAAGTGCAATGGCTGATCCACGATCTGATGAGGCGCTGGCCATGGGTGGTGACTGCGCTGATCGTGGATGGAACGCCGAGAAAGGTGGTGCCAAGGGGAAGAAGAACCGTGGTGCTTCGAGTTCTAGGGATCCAATGGGGGATCTTGCACAACGGATGGCGAAGCTAGAGTTGTTCGTCACCGATGTCCAAGGATCGGTCGATGACTGACCTGCAGGCAGGTGGACGGAGTCGATGCCGGAAAAGAGGAGCTGGTTGCGGATGTGCAAGAGCTCAAGACCGGCATGGGAGAACTCCGCCACGAGTTACTGGGGACCCTGCAGGAGGAACTGACACAACGGTGCGAACCCTTGGAGGCCATGATGGCGGCCATGCGCGCGGAGATAGCGAAGCTTACGGGTAAGCTCGCTGAAGCACAAGCTGCACGCGTGAACGGTGTGATCACGGTGCAAGGTCCACGAGTGGACACGCCGAAGCCAAAGGAGTTCGGGGCTCGCGGGTGGCCAAAGACGTGGACAACTTTCTGTGGTATATGGAGCGGTACTTCCAAGCCATGGGAATCAACGACGACCAGACTCGGGTAAACGATCCATCGATGTATTTAGCTGATAGTGCATTGTTGTGGTGGCGTCGTCGGTCGGATGATAGGTGTGGGAATCCTATCACGACCTGGAATGGTTTTGTCGAGGAGTTCCGACGGAACTATTTCCCCGCTTACGCGGAAGAGGAAGCTCGTGATGAGCTGAAGCGTCTCGAGCGAAGGGCGGTGTGCGCGACTACATCAAGCGGTTCGGAGTTGCTACTCCAAATCCCCTCGATGAATGAAGTCGAAGCGTTTCACCCGTTCATGGGTGGTCTCAAGCCATGGACGAAGCAAGAGTTGAAGCGGTACAACGTGGGAAATCTCACTACGGCCATGACCGTAGCCGAGTCACTCGTGGAGTACAAGGTGTCGCCTTCCACATCCCGACCGAACACCCGTCCAAGGGATAAGGGCACTGGTGGGGGAGATCGGGGTAGATTCAACAATCGCCCGACTGGAGCTAGACCGCCGAATGGTCCTCACCCTCACCGGCCTAATGCGGGACAAAACGGAGGTGGGCAAAGGAAGGTACGCTCATATAGCTGTTTCTTTTGCGACGGTCCGCACATGGCGCGGGATTGCCCGAACAAGGCCAAGCTAGCTGCCCTTTGCAAAGAGGACGAGCCTAGGGAGGAAGCGCAGTTGGGATCGCTGCGACTCCTTAGCACGATCAAGGCCAAGAAGGCGAAGGAGCCTAAGGGCTTGATGTTTGCGGACGTGAAGATCGGAGTGACCACGATGAGTGCGCTCGTGGACACGGGAGCATTCGACATCTTCATCTCGGAGGAGGCTGCGAAGAAACTTGACCTACAGGTTGAGAAAGGAGCCGGTTGGCTCAAGACCGTGAACTCGAAGGAAGTCCCTGCGATCGGGGTTGCAAGGGACGTGGAGTTACAACTCAGATCATGGAGAGGCAAGGAGACTCCAGAGGTAATTCCGCTTGACGACTACGATATTGTCATTGGAATCAAATTCCTAGATAGAATCCATGCGGTTGTAGTCCCGTTTGCCGAGTGCATATGCGTGTTGGACAAGAGTAGCCAATGCATGATTCCGGTCCATCGTGAGTCGGAGCGTGATCGGAAGATGATCTCGGCCATACGACTCACCAAAGGAGCAAGGAAGGGAGAGGTGACCTTCCTGGCGGCCTTGAAGATTGAGGACGACGAGGATGAAGGGAAGGAAGTCCCGACGGAAGCAACCCAAGTCCTCAACTCGTTCAAGGATGTCATGCCTTCGGAGCTGCCGAAGAAGCTGCCACCCAAGAGGGAGGTGGATCACCGGATCGAGCTTGTGCCTGACACTCGACCGCCTGCCATGGCGCCTTACCGTATGGCGCCACCCGAGTTGGAAGAGTTGAGGAGACAACTCAAGGAGCTGCTCGATGCGGGCTACATACGGCCATCAAAAGCCCCGTTTGGTGCACCGGTCCTGTTCCAAAAGAAGCACGATGGGTCACTCCGGATGTGCATCGACTACCGGGCCTCGAACAAGCCGACGTGAAGAACAAGTACCCGATCCCGCTCATTGCGGATCTCTTTGATCAACTTGGGGAGCCTAGTGGTTCACTGCTGGATCTTCGATCGGGATACTACCAAGTTCGGATCGCTGAAGGGGACGAGCCGAAGACAGCTGCGTGACGCGGTATGGATCCTATGAGTTCCTGGTGATGCCGTTCGGCTTGACCAACGCTCCGGCCACTTTCTGCACAATGATGAACAAGGTACTCCACCCTTTCCTAGATCAGTTTGTAGTGGTTTACCTAGATGATATTGTAGTCTATAGTCGGACGTTGGGAGAGCATGTCGAGCATCTGAGGCAAGCCTTCCAAGTCTTGCGCAAGAACGAGCTGTATGTCAAGCGCGAGAAGTGTGCTTTCGCCCAAAAGGAAGTTCCGTTCCTGGGGCACATCGTCGAGGGTGGACGTGTGAGCATGGACAAGGCAAAGATTAAATCGATCGTCGAATGGGAGCCGCCAACGAAGGTACTTGCGTTGAGGTCGTTCTTAGGCCTTACCAATTACTACCGACGATTCGTGCGGAGTTACTCGAGCATCACCGTGCCACTCATGGATCTACTAAAGAAGGAGAAGGCGTGGGAGTGGACGGATCGATGCCAAAGAGCCTTCGACCGATTGAAGACCGCCATGACCGAAGAGCCGGTGTTGGCGTTGCCCAACCACACCAAGCCGTATGAGGTGGAGACTGACGCATCGGATTATGCCATAGGAGGTGTCCTTATGCAAGATGGCCATCCGGTAGCGTTCGAGTCTCGAAAGCTGAACGATACCGAGCGACGGTATACTGTTCAAGAAAAGGAGATGACCGCGGTGGTCCATTGCCTTCGGATGTGGAGACACTATCTCCTAGGATCGAAGTTCGTCGTGAAGACGGACAACGTGGCCACGAGTTACTTCCAAACCCAAAAGAAGTTGAGTCCGAAGCAAGCTCGATGGCAAGATTTTCTGGCGGAGTTCGACTACGCGCTAGAGTACAAGCCGGGGAAGGCCAACTCCGTGGCAGACGCGTTGAGTCGAAGGATGGAGCTGATGAGCCACATGGTGAGTTGACCGAGCTACCCTTGGGTCGACCGCATCAAAGAAGGGCTGGAGCATGATCGAAGAGTCCAAGCTCTTATCGGGTACGCCAAGGAAGGTAAGACCCGACAATTTTGGTGGGAGGACAAGCTCCTCTTCACCAAGAGAAGGCGGCTGTATGTGCCTTTCCATGGTAAGCTAAGGAAGGAGATCTTGCGCGAGTGCCACGACTCGAAGTGGGCGGGTCATCCAGGGATCCACCGCACGATGGCCCTCATCGAAGATTGGTACTATTGACCACAAATGCGCGACGACGTGGAAGCATATGTGAAGACTTGTCTGGTTTGCCAACAAGACAAGCTGGAGCAACGGTCGTCGCCGGGTTTCTTTGGAGCCACTTCCCGTCCCAACTCGTCCATGGGAAAGCATTTCCATAGACTTCATCGTCAATCTACCCAAGTCCGAAAGGTGCCGGACTCTAATGGTGGTGGTTGACCGATTCTCAAAATATGCAACCTTTGTGCCTGCGACGAAGGATTGCCCGGCCGAGGAGGCGGCCAAGCTGTTTATGAAGCATGTGGTGAAGTACTGGGGGGTGCCACGAACGATCGTGAGCGATCGGGATCCCCGCTTCACGGGACGTTTCTGGTCGGAGCTGTTCAAAGCTAGGGTCGGAGCTGAACATGTCAACGAGTTTGCATCCCCAAACCGACGGACAGACGGAGCGGGTCAATGCACTCTTGGAGATCTACCTCCGGCACTATGTGAACACGACGCAAGTGAATTGGGCAAAGCTGATCGACGTAGCCCAGTTTTCCTACAACTTGCAACGGAGTGAGTCGACCGGCCAGAGTCCGTTCGAGGTTGCAACGGGGCAGCAACCAAACACTCCGAGCACAATTGCTTCGGGTTACCGGGGGAGTAGCCCGCCCGCGTACAAGTTCGCCAAGAACATGCAAGAAGAGGCGGACTTGGCACGGGCGTGTCTACACAAAGCCTCCAAACGCATGAAGAAATGGGCGAACAAGAAGCGACGGCACGTGGAGTTCCAAGTTGGAGACCAAGTGTTGGCCAAGCTGCACGTGGTTCTTCGATACAAGAACGTGCATAAAGGGTTGATCCGTCGCTACGAGGGACCATTTCGAGTACTACAACGGGTTGGAAAGGTCGCATACAAGCTGGAACTACCACCAAAACTCAAGGTGCATCCGGTGTTCCACGTAAGTATGCTCAAACCTTTCCAAGTTGATGAGGAAGATCCGGATCGTGGGGAGTCTCATCGGGCGCCACTCGGGGCAAAAACCTTGTATGATCGAGAGGTCGAGAGCATCTTGGCGGATCGAGTCATACGGAAGCGGTATTGCACACCCAAGCGCGAGTATCTGATCCGATGGAAAGGTTTTCCGGAGAGCGAAGCCAGTTGGGAGCCCGAGGAGAGTCTTTGGCAGTTCAAGAAAGAGATAGAAGATTTCCATGCCGAAGACGCGACGAGGGCGTCGCCTGATTAGGTGGGGGAGAATGTCAAGGCCCGAAAGTTAGCATGTCCAAGAGGGTTCCATGGCACGGGCGTGACACGTGATGAAGCTCGACCTATGTTCCCGAGATGTAAAGTATTCTCCTAGGGGCGGGTGATACTGTATTTGTACGCATACGTTATAAATGCGAGTAGCTGGTAGTTGGCTATAAATGCCGGTGGTTGGTAGATGGGAGGTGCAATCTCCACCGTTAGATCTAAGGGAGATCTACGACCGTGGTTTGCCTTATACTTGTATATAAAGGGGTCTCCTCCCTCATTGTAATTCATTCACAAGATATATAAAATCAAAGCTTCTCTCTCATCAAGAGTTTCTCTCTCTAGAAGTTCCTTGTGAGTCGAGTGTGAAAGGCTGCTTAGGGGTAAAACCTTAAGGCCGCACGGGTGAATCGAGAGTTGATCAAAAGTTGATCGATTGGCCCGTGACACATGCGTGAGGCAAGTGATAAGATCTCTTTATGGATCTTTTTTTGGTTTTTTGAGTTAAAATGTGCTTGTAGTTTATAGCTACATTTGTGAGAGTAAGGCGGCTAGTGAAAATCCATTCTTCTGCTACACAGATAGATAGTTAGCATTAAGCTAAATTGTAAAATTATTCACAGCTATGGTCTGACACATAACGCTTGTGAGCAGGTTAGTTTACTAAGCTTGGAGGTGTTAGTGCTGTTGTCAGTAGGATCCTTCAGAAGGATATGGCAAGGCGAACTTCTCAGAAGTTCATTCTGTGAGTTAACCACTGTCCTCCTTTACTATTGCCCCGACCTACTTGACGTCTTCCCTTCGACAATTATAGGGAGGTTGCACAACCTTGAGATATTCAGAGCTACGCAATGTCCCTACATGGAATCGTTGTTTGATTGTGGATCCCTTGATTCGAATATGGAACAAAAAATTGTATTGCTTCCCAAATTGGAACAAGTGATATTAAGGAGGTCAGGAAAGCGAGACATGTGGTTAAGAGCAATTCCCAAATGGTTTTGGGTTTTCCTGATTTGAAAACAATCAGTCTTAATCATTGCTCTGGCCTAAGATATCTCTTCTCCAATTTTACGGCCACAACTCTAAAGAAACTTGAGTTCCTGTACATTCACAATTGCGAACAAGTGCAGGAAGTGGTTTCCAAGAAAGAAGGTGATCGATCAAAGACTGTGAGTTGTCCTTGCTTAAGTATACTAAGACTTGAGAAGCTCGACAACCTGATTAGTTTCAGCTCCGGAAGTTGTTCATATGATTTTGCCTCCTTAAGATGTCTAATTATTAGGCATTGTCGAAAATTGGGAGCGTTTATCCCTAGTTCTACAGGTGTCAAGAGGTCCTTTGGCAAGACGACAAAAAAGGGTCACAATTTGTCACAATCAATGTTCAATGATATGGTTTGCTCTATTCTGTTCTATGCATTCTCTTGATCTAGAACGAACAATATTATCATTCTTCCTAACATTGTGCTCGCACAAGTTACATTTCCCAATATAAGAAGCCTAGAAATTGAAGGCCTCAGTGCAAAGAGTTATGGAAAAATCAAATGCCCACTAATTCCTTTTTCAAATTGGAATCCTTCCGATTGAAGCAATGTGACAATCTCCAACGAATTGCCTCACCCTTTATGTGGAAGAAGTTGCAGTGCTATCTCGAGATCCTAGTAGTGATTTCATGCCATTCCATTGAAATCATATATGAAAGTGATGGAACAGTTACAAGGAGTGGTAAATTGAGGAACCTGGGTTCGCGTGATCTCGACAACTTGAGGTGCATTTGGCAATACGACGGTCTCTCAAGTATCCCGTTTCCACACTTGAGGGATATAAAGGCTTGGAAGTGCCCACGTTTGCAAATACTTCTCCCAACCTTCACGGCGGCACTCCTCGGGCAAATCCAAGAGCTGGCGGTGGAATGATGTGAAGATGTGGAACTAATTGTTGGCAATGGGGAATGGGAAGAAGAGACCAGTATGACAATCACCTTCTCGGAGTTAACTTATGTTAGACTGTGCGATTTGCCGAAATTCAGGAGCTTCTTACCCGAGAAATGCTCTGCGGAGTTCCCATCCTTGCAATACTTTCGCAGAAAAGGCTGTGGAACAGAGCCGGACGAAAGCTACCAAAGTGACGGGGAAGTCTACCAAAGTGACTGGGATGGCTACTACTAAAATGAGAGGAAACACCAAGTTTATGAATGTGTGGCCACGAAGTTTGTAAATTGCAACGAAAATGGTGTTTGGCAATGCAAAATGACTAGTATGGTAGTAAGAGATATTCTATTTCTGCATTCTCGTCTACACTCCAATAAAGAAGGTTGTGACTGTTCCCTTCAGTATTCATTATGCTAAGGTTTGCGATGCTGGGTTGGTCAAATGTGGGCAAGTCATCGCTTATCATGCTCTGGTTCGGAAGAAGGAAGTTGCATTTACGTCCAAGAAATCAGAGTCTTTTTAGTTCCCCTTATTTTATAGTTGTCGCCGAACGATGCTGTTTTGTCTGGTTTTATTTTGGTCGAGAGGGATGGATGATTGATTGATGTATATTGCAGGGAAGACTCAGCTTATAAATTATTTCTTGGTGAACAAGATTTGGTATATTGTGATTTGCCAGGTTATCGGTGAGCTTTAGGCACCTGGTTATTGGCTTAAATAAATTTCTCATGCTGTGTGGCAGCTTATAAGTGCAAAAATTACAGAATGCGAGCTACTATTTAAGTTCTGTTTCTTGGAATGCTGCATCTAATGAGTGAGGTAGGCTGATTCGAAGTTGTTAGAGTGGGAAACTGAAAAATCGATAGATCGCAACTTGTTGACAAGCTTCCAAAACTTGATTAAATGGGCTTAAATGGTTTAAGCGTTTCTGACCGGTCACTTTGGATATGCTAAGGCAGTATTCTTTCAGCTAAGATGCAGAGGCTTGGAATTCTGTTTTCAATTTACGGTCTTTCTGTTATTCACGTAATGGACTTAGTTTTCATATTTTGATATGAATGGTAATGTGGAAGAAGTAAATTTGTACATCCACAAAAGTCTTCATTCTATACTTTTCATTGTTGCTTTTGAATTTCACAGTTCCATGGAATGCCTGATGCATATCTTTATAGAAGCGATATGTTGTTATGAATGTCTGAAGATACTTGAATGTATATTGACTGCAAAATTTTTTGCGTTCCCCCGTTTTGATCCTGCGTTAGATCAGATTTTATGCCATTTACTCTACTTTTAGTAGTTAGAATAGTTCCTTTCAACTTCTATAATTGTCCCAAATCAAGACAGGGCAAGATATCTAGGCGTTTTGAATGCTTACTCTGTATGAAAATTTTTTAGGTGATGTCTCCACTGGATAGTATATTTTGTCAAGAATTGGAACGATTACTCTTAACGTTCATCTCAGATGTGTTTGTATGCAGCTTCCTCGATTGCATACATACATTTGTGGGCAAACTATTATGGAGTAATTCACGAAGTGACTCCTTAAGACCTCAGCAGGGACCATGATCGAGTTGTAACCTTGACCTGATTTACCCGGTTTCTACAGCGACATCAATCTACCAGGAAAATTTTTCTTTCTTCATTGTTCACTTTGCTGTTTGCTTACACTAGTTGCCCACCTAGCATAGAGTGAATTCATTTGTTTTTTGGTCTTTTCAAGGTCAGATGCGTATGAATTATGTGGTATATTGACGGTGGGTCTCAGTATGACATCGGAGGTCATCCCAGCTTATGGAGGAAGGCCAGAGTTTTTCCTGGACAATGCAGTTACCCCAATTTACAGGGTTATATCTGACGTAAGTACATTAGATCTTTTCTTTTGTATGCCATACCCTGGAACTCTCCTATATCTCTTGCAATTTTTTATCTTGCAAAAATTTAGGAGGCTGAGAAAACAAAACTAGGACAGCGCGCCATTTTACTTGGAAGAACTATGATGATGTGAATGAGTACTTCTGGTTATTCACTTGTGCTTTTCATATTGATGTTCTCAAAAGCTAAATTTTCCAAACTTAAGTAAGTATGTTACTATTTCCATGTATTTGCAGGTCTCCTGATTGTTTTGAAGTAGGTTGGCCAATGCGTTTGGACCATGATTACTTCAGTGTAGAGCCTTCACAAAATTGCGGTCGTCCAAAACCCCAAGTTCAGGGAATGCTTCTAAACTAAAGTAGAAAGGAGATAATGATGATGAAGAACTAGGAGTAAGCTATACTACTTTTGCATCAGTTCCGCCAGCATGTGGCTTCATTTTAATTAGTCTTATGATGTATCAGGAAGAAATCATTATAATTACTGACTAGCCAATGACACATTCTGTTGTTTGAGGCATACGCTTCATTGAACTGTGCTCCCTGCTTGGCACGATCATGCATAAGATAATGTATGTTTCCTGATTTCTTGTTTTGTTAGCACTTGACAGTAGACGAATATGATAAGCTGACTTACAGAGCCTATTTTTACATCAACAACTTACTAGGTGCTAAGCCAGCTTACATCCCCTCCCATGTCCCTCCTTTTTGTGTCTGTTTCTTCACTTCTCAATTTCACTAGAGTTTTGCATTTAAATGTCAAGACATCTCTGGTTTATCTTTTATATTGTTTGAAATTCTATGGGATAATTTCTTGCTACAGAATTTCTCATTTCTCATGCAAGGGAATTTCAAGGGTTTCATATTCCTTCACCCCTGGGCAGAAACATGTAGAGTTTTAGGACAATAGTGAAGTCAACAATCTGTGGTTGGGTAATAGCTTCATAATGAAATATGAACTATGTTGAATAAAATGGGTTAGGATTACTGAGGATTCCTCGATAAACATCAACCCATTATAGCTTATGTTTCTTGTCACAGTATTCTTTTGGTGATTGCACTTAATCACTTCTCTTGAACTGCGAACATGTATGTAGCTTTTATCTTCCTTATATTTGCTTTCGGCTTTAGACAACAAGCACAACCTAGTGCCCCATAACTCTATATCCCATGGTTTTGCTTTTCCACCTTTGTTATTTATTTCAAAGGGCTCTAAGGAGGAATATTGCTAACCAAAATGGGAAAGACAAAGTTTGTCGTTTTGGTAAATCTTTAGCAGCTTTGACAGAATGTGGAGTTTTTAATACTGATCCTTCAAGTGTGTCTACTCTCTTTGCCAAGTCTGGTGACTTCCTGTTTTAACTGATGGTTGTGCTGCTTATTTAGTAAGTTTATCTTTCTTCCTCTTTAGGCAATGATCATCATGGCCTATCATGATTTGGGATCTCCTCTTGTTTGACCAAGGAATATTTGAGGATGTCTTGAGCATTTTCATTACTCTGCAATCCTTCCGCTCCTTTGAGGTCTGGTACTCCATCTTGTCTTCATCTTTATTTGGGTCTTGACTATCTCTTGCTGCGATTGTTGACTTTGAGGGCAAGTATAGCATGACAGAGAAAAGTGTTTGCTTTATAACTGATTAAAATAGTCGGTCTAGCCCAAATATCAAATGCAATTGCCGTGATAATAACTGATAAGCAGCAACCAGCGACTAAAATTAGAGGTGGATTCTAGTAGAACTAATTATGGAAAATACCCTTACCACCTCCTGCCTCCTTCCTCTTACAGCCTTTCAATGATAAGTAAAGACTTGTGATTTCCTAATGATTCTTTGTATCTGCTCAAGCACCCTGCATAACTTTAGCATTTTTTTCATTCCATAGAAAAGGTAGATAACTCTAACGCCCCATCAAGAATGAAGTGATTTTTGTCATACACTTGTTTCTCAAAGCGGGCTGCATTAGTTACTCCAAATGTAATGTTGGACATTTCTTAGTAAATGATATGTCACAAGTTACTATGTATTGAAAAGCAATATTTCATCAGTTAAAGCGTACTCCTTTTTTGTCATCACATTAGTCAAGAAAGGGTTTCCCTCAACAGCCAGACAATTTTAGTATGTGAATTCACCTTGAGTTTGATCAGAAAAGCGAAAAGATATTGTAAGCATGTAAGTTTATGAACTTTACATGACTTTGTATTCATCGGAAAGAGTTAGACAATGGTTGAACCTAGCAGTTGCTGTAATGTGGATGATGATTCTTCCTACATGTTGATCAAGAAGAACTTGTTATTCTATGCAAAGTGGGAGCTGGCTTGAAGTATTGTCATTTTCGCCATACATGATTGCTGTTGGAATACATACGATATCTCATGCTGTCCAATTGGCACTATTCCGGAAGTCTCAAACTGCCATATATGCACAGTACTATCCTGGTGGACAAAGGTAGGGAATTCACTCATTAACTGGTTGTTCTCATTAAATTCTCTACTCATGATTGGGAATCGTTGCATTTGGATCTAGTCATGCTCTGGTGCAGTCGCATAATTTATGGCATCGCCAGAACCGTTGTTTTAATGTGTTGCAGTGGACAACAGAACTAGTCTTGATATTTGGTAGATACCGGTAGTATGTAAGTTGATGATTGGATTATGGACCTTGTCTTAGAGAAATCTCCCAACAGGAAAGGTATTTCAGGATGCAGACATGTGGTGTTTTTCACTGAGGTACTTCTCGATTCTAAGACCTCTCAACAAAACCATTTTGTATTCAGCAGCATAAATAGTACATTCTTGACTGCATGTAGAGGGATCATGGACGATAACGTCATTTGTCGTTGAATTATGCGGACTATTTCTTATTAACTTCTCATTCTTTAGTTACTTTTGAGTCTACCTTGCAAACTGTGACTCGAATGAAGCACCGGAAAATTCATATGGGCCATTATCTTGATTGGTAACTGAGTTCCTGTTGAAATGTCTCTCAAAGTACTTTATTTCCATGATTTTCCAAATAGTGATGATTTTGCTGTCTAGAATTTTTTTCCATTCTATACAATCCTCATGTGTACCATGAAAATGTTTATCCACCTTAACAAGTGATGTAGTGTAGTGAAGACAGTGAGTCCACTGATATAGATATTTGTAGGACTGAAGATTAGGCTTAATTTCCTCTTTGCTATGGCATTGATCATTCACCTTTATCATCTGACTCTATGTGACGTCAACTTTGCTATGAATGTCAGTCACCATTGGTTTGACTACATTGTCATGGATCATTATTGTCCCGATCAGCTGCATCTGATGTAATGACTCATTGAAATCTCCCCTTGTATCACATGCATGACTTTGTTTTAAGTGAATCGCTTCAATAGATTTTGTGCAAAAGTTTCAGCTTACCTCTGTATATTGTAGCCTAGGCTATTTATTGGACAGGGGAGGCAAGAAAGCCAACTTTGGCAGTTGAACTTTGTTCTGTTTCCCTCTGGTGAAACTTTGTTTTCTTAATGATATGCTCTGTAAATGTTTCTATTGGTCGCTCGTGATGTAAGTATACTTTGTTCTGCTCACTGCTCTGATCCAGCAAATTCCCATTCAGCTACTTCTTTGGATTGAGGATTTTCCCAGATAGAATGAATGAAGACCAAAGCGATAAATGGAATTATTATCAAAATGTGGTTCCACTACGATGTTCATTAGATCTTCTCATAACTTAGTACTTTATGCATGTCAACATTGTTTTGCATAATTTTAAATACAATGGCAGGAGCATTATTTGTCGGCTTAAAGAATTCGACTCCACAAATCTATTGCCTGATATCTGCAACTATATAAAAGAGCATTTCATGACGTGTACCGCACTGGCTTTCGATTGCTCTCTTTTCAGTATTTCTGGTAAAACTGAGAATTTAGTGCTGAATTTTTAGCGTTGACCAATTAATTGTCGAAAAATGAAGATAAAAATTGTTTGATGATGCCTGAATATTGAGTACTGAACAACATTTTTTTCATGCCAAATATAGAACTGTGAATACCATCGGAAGGTTTTAGACTATTAGCATTGGAACAGGCAAGATTTAATTTCCAATTTGGATTTTTTTTCTATTGAATTAATTAAGAAAACCCATAATTACTTAGCTAATTAAGTGATTTTTTACCTAATTGAATTTTTTTAAACCAAACTAGTTATGATTATCAAATGAGCTCGATTTCATTAACTGCCGAATTCATTAATTTTCTGCACTTATTGGAGTAATCAAAATGCCCAAGTAAGGTGATCTCTTTTTTATCTCATCTCTATAATTTGGAGTGCGGCCATATCAATGTAAGCTGAGATGAGAAGTTGCAATTGGCAAGATCACTTGCATACAACAAATAAAGCCGAGCCTCTGGCTTTCTGGAGGACCCAGCTTGCAGATAGTTGCATACGATATTTTAGGTTATTATTTGTATTTTTTTATATGACTGACCCGCCACCTGTCACCAAATTATTGAACAAAATGCAGATAAAACCATTAATATCACCATCCAGATAAATTATGACAGTTTGTGTCGAGTTTGATAGGCATGAGAACTTATCCAAAAGGTGATTTCCTGTACTTCATGAATGCGTATTTCAAAGTTGGAAATGGTATGTGAAATGCAAACACGGCAATATGGGGACTTGCATTACCATGCAGGGCCTAAGTATCTGTAATTTTCCAGTTTGGAGTAATGCCAATGCAATCACGGCAATACGGGGACTTGCATTTGATTGTCCGAATTTGGATTAGAATACGGTAGGATAAAATCAGATTAGAAATCCTCTAATTATCGCCTGGATTGTAAAAAAATCTCATCACATCTTTAGGGTAATCCAAAATAGGATAATTTAAAAAAAAAAAAACTTACTTGCGCAGCACAATCTTCAGTAAATCCAGACCTCACTCCTCATCAGCTTTCAAAGTCACTCTCTCTAACTCCCTCTGGTTAGTCTTCTTCATCGCTAGGTTTGCCAAATTCACTGAATCTCCACTTTCAAACTGCATTCCTCACTTAGCTTCACTGTGTCACAGATGGTTCGAACACCAGTGAAGATGAGCCTCGAGTCACGTTGCAAAGCGACGGGGGAGGTAGCCACTGCGGCGATATGATAGACGAGGCAACAATGGCCGATGTAGAGGTGAATGGTGGTGGCGAGGTGGTGAGCACCATGCGCAAAGCTTGGGTGCCACTCGACGCCGAAGCCGACAATCCGAGGCAGTGAGGGGGCGGAGAGAAGCTGGATGGAGATCCACCGGTGGATGGCAACAGGGCAGCGAGTAATGTAGGCCACTTGCCTCTATTTTGGAAGACTAGATCCTTTGAGCGTAGTTGTTTGTGGAAGGATTCGAGCGCTTGTTAAGATTAGGCATACAATTATAACAAAATAGAGAGTAAAACGAGGAAGCGAAATCAAGATACCGGGTTTAACTTGATCTATCCTTAAGCTAAGAATATATCCAATTGAGGGTTATAATATAATTAACATGTTACAATATTGAATTATAAAAAAGAGAGATTATATATAGGTAATATGACTCAAGCCCAAACTATCAATAAAATACGGGTTTAAATTATAAAAAGTCCTTGGCGGCTCGAGGGGGTGCCTTGCGACTTCCACCGAGGCGGCCCACCATGGACCCTCGCTTTTTTCCTCCGTAGGACTGTCTTGTTTTCCTATCAATTGGGAGTATAAACATCTTGATAGTGATGGCGATTCACGGTGGTTGGAGGCAAGGACAATTGCATAGTGGTAAAAAAGCATGATCAATTGTCGTGGAGATGGTCATTGTGCAATGGCCGGCAAAGCTAGATGAACCACCCCACCCATCGTTGGAAGAAAAATATTATTTTATCTTAATTTTTTTCTTATCAATTCCTCTAACCTGAAGTTTTTTATATCTAGGTGTATTCGGATTAGAGGACTTCATCATACATTGTGAATTTTTCGTCATCCTATCCGGACTCAAATTCAAACTATTGAGAAAATTGATGATTTTAGAGGAATATACAATAATAACTAATGACATTGACAAGACTAATTTTAACCATACTAAGGAAGATTAATGGTCTCAGAGCAGAGAATCCATAATAATATGATGGGTGAAATTGGGAAGGATGTTTCAACTTTTTATCGAATGAAGTATAAGATAAAATGCAAAGAATTTTGCTACAGAGTGCTTCTTAAGCAATGAAAAAAATGATTCCACCAAAAAAATAAACAACAAAATAATGAAATGTACATGGATTTTTCCTTTCATGCCACGGTTACAAATTACTAACATTTTGTTAAGAAACTAAATAATGCAGAAACGCAGGTGTCGGTCCTGGACCGGCCCGTCCCCAAATCCTTCTGGATCCACCATCCGCCCGGTAAGAAACGAAAATGCAAGAAAACCAAACGCAAAAAAGAACAAAATGTAATCTTTTGCAAAGAGTTCACAGCCCCGAACTGAAGTCAAAGTTACGAACTTTCACTCATCTCCTGAAGATCAGAGAAGCCATAGCCGAGAGAGAGATAAGGAAGACCCACCGGAGCTAAGCACAGGGAAAGCACAATCCCGTTCTCCTCTCCAATGGGTCTTCCTTCTTTGACCAGGTTGGGACCTTCGTTCTCCGAATTGCGCCCTTCTTTCGCTTCTCTTCCGGGAATGCTTATTCATCTGACTCTGCTGTTTGGTCGGTGTCTGTGTAGCGCGTGTGGCTCGCTGGGTTTAAGCAGTTCTTCGATGCCGACCGTGCAGCATCTAGGGTTTCGTTGCACTCCCCTCGACGCGTTCTGGGTCCCTCGTAATAGGAGGAATTCCCGCCGGGGGTTTCGCGTGGCTTGCTCTTCCTCTTCAGCTACTGGTAAATTTGGTTTTTTTTGTTCCCTTTTTTTCAGTAATTTCTTGTAAAGTTTATTTCTTGCGCCGTTTCGGGGTGTTGAATTTTCGTGGTTTGCACTCTCGTGTGCTGTGGATTATCACTATGCATGAGTTGAATGGCTTGTGCTTATATCTGGAAGTGGTGCTTCGGTGTGGTGACTAGAAGTAGTCAGAAGTGGATTCTAAATGATGGCTGGATAGGACGTTTCAAAATGTACTGCGAAGGTCAATGCAGATTGCACTCGAGAGAATGCTGTAGACGTACTGCTTGAACTTGGCTTTGCTGCCATTTTGTTGGCTCTGATTTTTCTCATTTGTGGTTATGTTTCGTGTCGGTTTGATAACTGCAAAGTTGTATTCTTATGTGGAAGTTTAGCCATTGGATCTCTTTGATGTCTGGCCATTAATACTGTGGTTGTTACTTTCTTTGGAGAGGTGTCACAGTGATCTCTAGTTTGCTTTTAGTAAGATTAGTTTGATAAATTGATTTGATTGGGAAGTTGTATGTCAGACTTCACATTGGTAGATACTCCACAACTAATGGTTTTCCAATGGTATTTCACACAATGGAGAGGTGTGGAGGCTAGAAAGATGGAGTGGCAATAACTTTCATGTATGACGAATTCTCTGTTATCTAGTATTCTTTTTGGAGCCTTGTTCATTCACATTCAACAAAACCAAGTCAATTATTCAGTCCTCCTTTATCCCCCTTTTGTCTTACTCTCCTTTCTTGTAAGGCATCACTTTGTTTGAAATTTCCCAGTTTGAGTTCATTAATTTTATTTTGCTCTACGAATATATTTTACTTTCAGATCCACTCTTGGTAAGGGCTGCTAGAGGAGATCCTGTGAATAGGCCCCCGGCATGGATGATGCGACAAGCTGGAAGGTATATGGCTGTTTACAGAAAGCTTGCAGAGAAACATCCATCCTTCAGAGAGAGGTCAGAGACCACTGATCTCATTGTGGAAATTTCTTTGCAGCCTTGGGAAGCTTTTCATCCAGATGGGGTTATCATTTTCTCTGACATACTCACCCCTTTACCTGCATTTGGGGTCCCATTTGACATCGAAGAAGTAAGGGGCCCTGTAATCGGGTCCCCAATTCGTTCTGAGGAGGCCTTGAAGTCATTGCATTCAATTGACTTGGGGAAACTTCATTTTGTAGGAGATTCCTTGAGGATCTTGCGGCAGGAGGTAATTGATGATAGCATGACATTCACATGAAGGGGTTCAGCTAATTTATATTAAGTCACCAACAGAGAAATAATTGTCATTGTAGCTACTTGCTTTTTGAACTCATCTTTTATAAAGGTTGAAGGGCGGGCCACTCTACTTGGTTTTGTTGGGGCACCATGGACAATTGCTACATATGTGGTTGAAGGGGGTACGACTCGGACATATACTGTCATAAAAAGCATGTGCCATACAGCGCCGCATGTATTGAGGACTCTCCTATCTCATATTGCTCAAGCAATTGCAGAATATGCCATCTTCCAGGTGGAATCTGGAGCTCATTGTATACAAATATTTGATTCATGGGGTGGACAGCTACCTCCTGACATGTGGGAACACTGGTCAAAGCCTTACATCCAACAGGTAGCAGCTGTTTTCATTCTGATTTCGTCTAACTTCCTTGACACGGTTTCTTTGTTAGACATTCGGTACTACTTACTTTGTCTTGCTGCTAGAGTTGGGCTAAGCACAGATGGTCTGTGCATAAGCTTGGATTGCTGTTTGTGCATGAGGCTCAGTCAAAATGGTTGCATTTTTCTTGGTCTCGAGGGAGAACATTAACTTTAACTGTCGAAATTTGTCATCTTATATGGAAAAGGATGTCATTGACTGCAAGCATCTCTCTCCTATTTGAGTTATCGCATCCTTGTTCTGCCAAGTTTAAGCACCAAGAAAAAAAAAAAAAAAAAAAAACAACAACAACAACAACAAAAGAAATCAAGTGGAAAATGCTTTAAGCTAATCATCCCGTTTTTCGTCTGATCCAATGACCCACATGGGATTGCAGATTGTGGATGTTGTGAGAGAGAGATGCCCAGGAACTCCGCTCGTCCTATACATAAATGGAAATGGTGGCCTTCTTGAGCGAATGACAGAAACTGGAGTGGATGTGATTGGGCTGGACTGGACTGTGGACATGGCAGATGGAAGGAAACGGTTAGGTAGTGGAGTTGGCGTGCAGGGAAATGTTGACCCTGCTTACTTGTTCTCTCCTCTCCCAGCCTTGACTGAAGAAATTCAAAGGTCAATATATTTTTTCAAATTGCCTTGATTTTTATTGGTTGAGTGGCTAAACTTCCTTGTGGTCAAAAGCTTTGGATTGAAGCCTACAACATTTGCTTGGTTGTACTACTGAAAAAGTGTAGATAGGGGATGGTGTTTGATGGCTGACAATTTTGGTAATCTAAAATGAGACAAAGATCTACTCACCTAACATAGTTGGTAGGATCTGGCCTAGATTGAGGGAATTTTCATTGAGGATCCTGCTTTGATCATATGTAGACAAGTTATGGTGACTCAGAAATATGGCAGCTTAAGTTTATTTTGAAATTTGGATAGGTGAACGAAAGGATAATATTTATTAGAGTTTGATCTGACTCGGTACATTTTCCAGGGTTGTGAAATGCGCAGGGCCAAAAGGTCACATTCTTAATCTGGGGCATGGTGTCCTTGTTGGGACACCTGAAGAAGCAGTTGCCCATTTCTTCGATGTAGCCAGGAGTTTAACATATGATTCATTTTTACAAGATCATGCAGCAGAGAAGGCTACACTGGTAGCTTGACTGCAGATGATTACTTTGAGAAAAACCCTCTTGGCGAAGCTTTAGAATTTCAGGATAACTGCTGACTTTTCGCCTTCCTCTTCAGATTCACAGTTTTGGGTATTCATTGAAGGTTCTGTACATGGCTGTGAGCAATATAATTTGTGTCTTTTTCAGTTCAATCTGTAAATGATTATTGTTCAAATGTTACGCGAAATTGCATGTGTCTCGTGACCCTTTCTTTCTCCGCCTACTGTTGTTATCTGCCTTTTGCATTTGGGGGCTTTTCATGAGGTTTAATAAGATTCAATTACATTTTCCAAATATTCATCCTCATATCAGAAGTCTTGTACTCTTGTTGGTTTGGTTAGCACTATATGTTTACTTTGCCGAATACTTCTAATCGGAAAGAACGAAAGAAAGACGATAAGGCGTCATAAAAGCTATGGAAAGAGCTCCTGACGCTATAAGATCGTGGAGAGAGATATTATATTATTAATTGTCCTTGTCACTGGTGGTTGCAATTACCCTTTCTTGATCATGATTCTACGCGGATGGACAAAAGTAGGATCCGCCTAGGACGAGCCTAGCCTAGGTTTGCCGACCCATCACACAAGCATAATATATACATCCCTATCCTCAGCTGGTACACCCTAGAGAAGTGAGGGTGGTCCAGTGCTACAGACATTCTTTGGCATTCCACCTTTTTGGGGTTGTTCTTTGCGAGGTCTGCAGTGATTTAGTTTGGAGCTTATTTCAAGGTGATGAGTGCCTACTCAAATCTGAATTATTGGCAATTTGTGAATCTGTGATCGCGGATTGTCGCTATCTATATATAGCTTTACCAGCTTGTACTGATTGTTCGTAGGTCTCTCATCTCACCTTGTTATGTTTCGCTGTTCGAAGCTTCAAATGCGTGAACTTGCTTACTTGTCAAAACATTAGAATTGCCACTTGCGACTCAAGATTGATTGGGTCATAACCCAACCAAACTTCCTCTAACATGCACTTTTAGGATGGCCTATTTTCGGAGGCCAACCTGAATCGTGAATTTAGATATCCTTGGTGGGGACTATTGTCAATGCTTAAAGTCTCCAGATTGACAAAATCAGGCCATATACAACTTGTC
Organism: Eucalyptus grandis; assembly: GCF_016545825.1. Taxonomy (NCBI): domain Eukaryota; kingdom Viridiplantae; phylum Streptophyta; class Magnoliopsida; order Myrtales; family Myrtaceae; genus Eucalyptus; species Eucalyptus grandis. The sequence continues at coordinate 14,593,527 of NC_052617.1, read as the reverse complement.
CACAGCATAGCATCTGATCGATTTCCTTTGTCGAGTTCTGGTGCATGTCCTTTTCTTTCTAAAGCGAATGCTATCATAGCGTTGAGAAGCCAACAGTCATTTTATTCGTCACTTTTTATATCCACCTGAATGTAGGTGTAGATTAAGCGTATCACTTAAAGTTAGATTTCCCATATTATTTTCACAAATAATCTTGTGTTTCGGTTATCCAACTGAAATTCTCAAGAGATAATTGTCCAAAAAATCTTAAACCTATTATGTGGCGGTCAATTCGGTTACAAGCTTTTCAATTTTTCTAATTTAATTTTAAACTTTTTAACAATTTATCGGAATATTCTAGCCAATTTTGTGTTAGGATGCTCACGTGAGTGACTTGTATTAGAGAACTCCCACATTAAGGAATTTATATGATGTAGAGCAGTTAATAATTGACTTATAACTCATTGGCTTAAATTTTTGAGTGAATATGGGCCCAAATAAATATATTGGCGGTCTTGGATTTGGACTTTTGTTGCATGCTTCCAACAAATCGTATTGGAGCCCATGGTTGTGGTTTCTAGGTAGGTGAGCTTGGACTTGGGTTGCCTCTTAGCAATCTCTCCAAGTAAAAGTATCGAAATTCTACTATGCACTTTCAACATTGGCCAGAATTTGCTGATGTGGACATTAGCCATCTTATGTGGTGAACCCGCGCTACTATTGATATTTATTGCAATTTTTTAATTTTCTAATTTTTTGATTTTTTGATTTTTTTTTCCATTTTCACTGTGGCTAGGGAGGTCTACCTAGGCCCTTCCTTGGATTGTTGCCCACACCAAATCGCCTAGGGCAACCTTTGCCGATTGTTTCCATGGTAGGTTGCCCTAGGCAATCCCCTCATCCAGGCTAGCTTGTAGTCGGCCGTTTGTTGTCGGGAAAAAAGAAATAAAAATAAAAATAATAAGTTGTACAAATTATTCATGTTAGTGTTGACCACACCACTTAAGACGCTCGGTGATCATTTTAGCGATTTTCAATCAAAATTACTTAGAAAGACTACATTGACAAATTGTCAAAGGATTTATAATTAAATCTTCATAATTAAATGTTTAAAATTGAATCGGTTGTCTTACAATATGTTTATAACTTTTTGGAGATTTTTTCATTTTTTAGCTCGCATATGTCCTCATTTATCGAGGTGCAATATCTCGAAGTTACGGATTTTATTCACGAAAGTTGAGTATGTACGTATCAGCCTGTTTCGTGTTTCCTGGCCACTTTCAGATTTCTTTTCCCCTTAAGCTTGTTTGAATGACATTCAAACACATTCTCCTTCATAAGCTTGGCGTAGAGTACATGAATTTGGGACTTTCCTTTGGTAAAAGGGCGAGTAATAAGAATAACAGTGACAACTACGGCAATAGTAATAAGTTAGCAAAATTGAATTGAAGATTTCTCGGACTAACACACAAATTTTGGGAAAATTATCAAATAAGTCTCAAATTTATTGCTTGAATGCCAATTAAATTCTAAATTTTTAGTTTGGTCAATTTAGTCCGTTGAGAAAACCTCAAGGAATTTTGGTTCCGACAAAACCATTTCTCATGATTTTATAGATTTAATCAATTAAAATGTTATTTCTGCTCAGGTGGCTTCAATTAATAATCCGATATCAGTGAATCTATCTTAAACGCCAAGTGAAAAGGGCTCAAAAGACCAGATGGACCTTAAGGTGAACAAGTCGAGAGAATGGGATGTTCACGAGGACTTGGAAGAACCAATAGGTGAACAAGTCTGTGGAAGCCTCATTCACTTACGTGCTTAGGAAAATCGATGGACTATCATCAGCCAATTAAATGGGCAGAACCGCAGGAGGTTGATAGAAGCTATTGCTCATATTAAGGTAAGAAGATTATTATGTGTCACGTGGAATAATAAACGAAATCCTAGATATTGATTTCACTGGTATCGATCGGAAAGGAATTTGACTGTCGATCACAAGTCTGGAATTACAAATTCATTCACTTTGAGGAGAATCGAATCAATCATCCATTATATTGTTGGACAAGTTTTATTTCCTTATTTGGAGTTTTTATTCTTGGAGGCAACGAGATTGCTAAGGGTCTGTTTGTATGCGCAAACAGGTTTCTGGAGATTTATTTGTTATCTACAACGGAAAAATTGATCATCTCAAAGATCGTTCAATGATCAACTTAAAGGTTGACAATTATAAGATGGATCAATGCAAGGTAAAGTAGATAAAGATGAACTGCAAGAATTACGTGGACACTTTATTTATTTCGTGTTCAATTGAATCACTTACTAAGAGTTATACATTAATTGTAATCTTTTGAGAAGTGTGTAAGTATTGTAGTGGTGCATGTAAATTGGTAGTGTGATCTTTCAGCTTTGGGTAAAAGCAATGCAAGTTAGGACTGACAACTTAAAGAGCTACTAGTGAAATCTATCATTGTGATGGTTGTTGGTCTAGATGAGCAGATATAGGCTTGATTTAAGCAAACCACTATAAACCTACATGTATCAATCTTTATCCCTTCACTCCCAATTTTAATTGTTTGATAGAAGCACCACATGCATAGTAGCTTCATATACTTGCATCTATCAATTTGTTCTTGCATATATTAACTTGATTTTGTTTAATTCCATAAAAATTTATCAAGGTTCATTTTATAACCTATTCACCCTCCTTTTGAGTATTATCCTAAGCCATAAATCTTTTGACAATATGTCAATATAGTCATTCCGATAAATTTTGATCGGCAATCATTGACATAGACATCGACCGTTTTATATATACACAACAAATATTAACGTAGACAATATTTGCAATTTTTCAAAAAAAAATTATGAATATTTTTCTTTTCTTTTCCTTTTCTTTTTTACTATTTGCCTTTGCCAATCACCAAGACCTTAGTGATGATTGGTGGAGGCCGTTGGTCAAAGTCTAGGGCAGGCCCTTCCATGTAGGACGGTCGACACTGACTGGACTTTCACGTTAATGATTTTTAGTCAAAATTATCTGTAATTACTACATTGACAAATCACGAAATGGTTTATGACGAAACTGGCCAAATCGAAATGTCTAAGGGCTAGTTGTTTCACATAGAACAATTGATGCTAACTAGATTGTCGCATCAGTGATTTCAGACCAAAATTGACTAGAATGACTATATTAACAAATTGCCAAGAGGTTTATGACAAAGTTAGGAAAATCGAAAAGTTTAGTACTAAATTGGTATTCTACGATAAATTTACGCCGTTTTTGATAATTATCCCCGTCAATCTCAAACTACACCAACTTAGCTAATGGTGTAGCTACCTTTTCATTCATTCTCTTCTTCCCTACTCAAGCATCCTTGGCCAAGCATTTTTCACAAAGAGATCAAAAGGGCAAAAAGTGTCAAATTAAACAAGTAATCACTATTAGAGAAGGCACTGACCCATGATGGTCGAATTGAAAAAATAAAATTAAATAGGTTGACATGACTATATGAATAGAGAGGAAGCAAAACGCTTATCCTATGAATGTTAATTTATTATTTTTTATTAATTTGGGAGAGAAGCTGGACCATTTCTTGTGCTCAATCATCCATTCGCAAGAAGTGGGAAACAAAGTGGCCACGAAGGGAAATTCATTCTTTAATTTGGATTTTATGCAACTTGGCATATTCATCACTAATGCGGCTCATAATCACGCCTTGACAGAGATTGGAGATAATTATTCCCCATCTTAAACAAAATTTAATAGTTTCAAAAGCACTTTTTGACTCGTTAATTGTTATTAAATAAAGCAAACTCGATAGAAGATATCAACCTTAAAATTTTAGGAGGAAAAAAAAAATCTTAAAAGCCCAAATATCTTCTATCAAGGTGAACTATAAGCAACATCTTAATTTGAAAATGTCAAGATAATTGCCAATTGAGCCTCATAAAATCTCTCACATTCTACAGTTGAATTAGAATCTTTTCTCTTTCTTACTCATTCTACGACCACTAAAATTTATTTCTTAGAACAATTTTAATTTGCAATTCTTTTCTCTTTCTTGCACATTTAGAACATTCTTCATTTTTTTCTTCTAATGCATATGCGTCTACCTAGTCATAACTATGTACTAACCACCAACATGAGGAATTAGCCACCCACAATCATCACAGCTATCACTGTATGCCCATCCTAACTTGCTGAAGTGCTTGTCTTTGCCATCTAGTTTTCCATCTTGTCTGAATCGCATCAGTCTGCCAGCCTAAATTCAACTTCAACCAGCAAAACCTCTGCTGTAAAATTTTGAGGAAGCTTCAAAGATAAAGAAACTTGACCCCTTTTATTTGGCTAAATTGCAGGGTGGGGATTAACAAGGAAGGGTGAAGAGCAAACACAAACTCAGTGGGAAGTAGGTTCCTTCTAAGTGTGACTACGTGAGAAAAGAAACAATCCCTCAATAGAACTCTATAGATTGACGTGTCTCCATGTGAATGTTGTTCTGCGTTTAGCACACGATGACAACTTGATGACTTTTCTTCTCGATAGATAAAACGAGCACTAAATAGCTTTAGAGACAACATCAAAAGATTGTAGATCTGCTGTCAAAGATCTTTGAAAGAGAGATTGATTTTTTCAATGAAGAGAAATGTGGTTCCCGATTGGGTCAAAGATACCAAATCTAACGTCCAAAAAGGCAATGAGGAATCCAAAGATTTAAAAAAATAAAATGAACCAAACTATATAAAAATGATCAATATGTGGGGCAGCAAGATCTTTAGGTGGGGAATTCTTCTCTAAGGTTAACATATTCATTCAATTCAGGAGTGGTTTGATGGACCTATAAGAATATCATATGCGTACAATAAACTATTGCTAGTGTAGAAATATGTATGTCATCGAATGCATAGCAATTCGATCAACAGAGAGTAATAAGACAGATTTATGAATGTGCTGTGAAAGAATATGCGAGAACCCAATAAATTGAACTGCATGAGTAGCATGATAATGCATGCAATATCAATGTAATTTCAAGTAAGTACACGTTTGCATAAAATATGGAAATAGGCACGGTGCATGGCGCTCAGAGAGAGAGAGAGAGATCTGTCGGGGAAAGTTGCAGTGGTCATAGAGTTGCATCAATAGTTATACATATGGTGGAAGACATTCATGAACTCAAATGTTTCAAACCTCCAAACAGTCATCACCTGAGTTGAAAAGATTGGAAAAGAAGAAATTGAGACTCACCCACAAGGCAAGTATTCCTCTATCACTGCTGCATTGGATACTTGCCTCTCTCAATTAAGGAAAAGTACAGTTCTTGAGTCATAAAAAAGCAATCTTGATTCTGGAAAAGACTATATATGATAGGCAATAAGGGCTCCAAAGAGTAATTTGGACTTTTCACGCTCACTCAAGCTCCTGGAATGAGATGAAAAATAATTAGAAATCCACAATCAGGAATTCATAACATCAAAATGTTCAATGACCACATGCTTGGTATTCAACACGGAGAAAATTATTAACAAGATAATTGACAGTCACATGGACATACACATTTTTACTTAGCGCATTAGAGAGTACATATTGCCAGATATACTTCAAATTTAGCATCACATTAGAAGAACTACGCATATTGAACAGTTCATATTGGAATTATCTTCATATAAACTTTCTATGTCTATGTTTGTGTAATATAAACACCAGAAGAGAGGATTGATGAATGAAAGTATTGTAACTAGTATATACATATATATTATCCGCAACTAACACCGGGTTTCTATTTGCCTGATAATGTGCCTATATATATGTAGGAATATAATGCTTGTGGATTTTGCGTCATGGGTAAAATGTCAGCCAGTAGCTCATATCTGATGCAGAGAGAAGGCGATCTGACTTATGTTGTATTCTCAATTTTGGTGTTGTTTTAGCACTATCAGCCAAAGCATGATCCAAGAAGACTGGTACTATTCTAGGCACAAGATCTTAGCGTTAGAGTGTGATATTAACAAGGCACATGAAGATGATCTACCAAGTGTTTTAGCATGTGTCCTCATATATACAATCATTCTCACCTTGCTAATCAAGATGTGAGTGATTTAAATGAGGGGATCTGATTTCATGTCCATTCATGGCGGGCAAAAAATCGTGCAGAATCTAAAAAGAGTTATGATCATATAAAAAGAAAGCATACATATTTGAGAATTAATTAATTAATTATTCAAATCAAAGACCAGTTGAGAGAGAGAGAGAGAGAGAGAGAGAGCATTTTTCTTACGCAGCATCGACAGAGAGAGAGAGCATTTTTCCTACCCAGCATCGAATGTGTCCTAAGAGTGAAAAACGTCAGGGAAAAAGTTACCAAGTACTGTTTCTGTCTTTTCTTGTAGCGACTGCGTACTGTGCGGATTAGGGTTTTATGAAGCTCATGTGTGGTAGGGTTTTCAAAGTAACGACAACTCATATATACTGTCTAGATATGAAAGAACGTACACACGCTGCAACCATCATGATGTGCAAACTTAACCTTTCAAGAAGCACATCAATCTTGCTTAAGCTAAAAAAGCCGTATCAATAAGCCAATATAATCATCATATACTCCTCATAACAATTGCATATATTGCATACTTGATCAACAGATTTCATCTTCTCAACCCAGATCAACCCAGAATTGAAGAAGTATAGAGAAATCGAATTACCAGTTCCTAGAATCTTTGTAGCTCAAGATTGGTGAAGAGGAATACTTGAGCTAGAAGTACTATTGGGCTTCATCAAACTCCGATTCGGTCTCTTCTTTTTCTTCTTGTAGGGAATTCCTCTAGCCTTGGCCTGAGAATCCCTTACTTCGCGTAAGTAGACCCGAATAGAGCTACTGGCGAATGGGTTCGTCTCTGGCAACCCGCCGTTTTCTTCATAGGCAGCCCTCAGCCTACCGATGAGCGCATCAAGGCTTCCCCACGCTTGCTTGAGCGGGCATGTGCAAGGCCCCGGCGGCTCAGGCTGGCCAAAGTACACACACCCGTTGAAGTGCACCTTAGTCTTTCCAAACTGATCAAGGTATCGGAGGAATTCCAAGACATGAGTGGAGTTGCACTGGGAGATTGCGACTGGAGGCCTTTGGTTGCTCAAGTACTGCCCAAAAGTGTTCCAGTCTCGTCGCTTCTGTGACTCGTAGCGGCTCAGTTGAGTCGGTTGCGGCAGATGGTCACCGGAAGGCGCGACGGATCTCGAGGATCCTTCCTGTATGGGATCTTTCCCTCTATTATCCATCGACATGACACAGCTTTTTCTCTGGGAAATCAAGAATTTTTCCTTCCCTCAAGGTTTCTCTGCATAAGCTTGTATAGGACTGATTTCCCTTGGAAGAGAAATTATTGAGGAGGTTTTAAGGAGAAGAGCGGAGAGGAAGAAGTGGAGGAAGACGAAGTTAACATCATGGGGGCTACTCGAGGAGACACGAAATGGGTCCTTTGAAAGTGCTTTTCGCTATAGCCCTTATTTTCCTTTTTTTCTTTTCTTCCTTCTTATTGGTATTATTTTGTCACCTTTGATGTACTGTCACCAATTAAATTATTCTTTTCTTTTCCATTTAAAATATGATAATTATGCTTCCATCACCCAATGAATGATTATAGTGTGTGCATTAGCATATTTAGCACCACTGTTTAGTGGCCACCTGAGTCTAGCCAGTTTGAGTATAAGATTATTTGAGTTGGGGTGGGTTTCATGGTCTTAGTATATGTGCCTAGCTATACATCTCTCTAAAATAAGATTAATTTGGAACGAATCACATATCACCAAGTATACTGTGAGAGATCCAAACAAAAATTCGGACGATGATCACTTTTAAGGATAATAAGTTCAAAGATATGACAGATCACTTTTTCAATTCTAGGCTAAGTTCACTTAATATTGGTGGAATGAGTTAATGATAGATCAAGAAACACATGTTTAACACCAAATCCAACCCTAGTTTCCTTTTACCCTTAAACACAAAGCAGAATGACTACGTGGAAAACGTTTTTCTAAACGCGATCGCTTGAATTTTTTGAAATATCATGTGAAAAGAATACCAAAAATTCCAAACTTTACCTAAAACTTTTTTTTGTGATATGAAAAACCCCAAACTTTATCAACCGTGACATATTTACCCCAAACTTTTTTCGTGACACAAAAAATCCCGAACTTGTATTCGTGTGACACATTTATCATAAACTTAGGACAATTTTTTTGATAAAAAAAAAAAAACTTAGGGCATTTTTGTCTTTACATTTTATTTTTTTTTTTTAATTTTTATTTTTTGTTTTTTCTTCTTCTTCTTTCTTCCCTCGGCCGGCCATGGCGGAGGAAGAGAGAAAAGAAAAAAAGGAAAAAATAAAAAAAAGGAAAATAGAAAAATAAGACGAAAATGTCATTGGTGAGGTAAATGTGTCACGGTTAGCAAAATTTGAGATTTTTCATGTCACAAATAAAAGTTTTGAGGGTAAATTTGTTACTTTGGATAAAGTTTGGGATTTTTTTGGTGGTCTTTTCCCAAATATTATTCAATGAAAAATGTTTTCGTTAGTGACAGTAATTTATAGTTGACAATGAAAATATTTGTCATTCACTTATTTTTGTAAAAGCGATTATTTTTAGAAAAATATTTTTCAAATCATTCATTTTTATGAAACAAACGCACTCTTAATATAAAAATAAAAACTTCCAGTTTCCCAGTCATATTATTATATCTACAAGCTCGTATAGTGTATGGTGCGAATATATTATGTGTGTTTATAATATTGTACGTGGTGAATGTGATTCAGGTGCATATGCCAAATGGAGTAATTAGTAATTTCGTCTCTGATTAATAGAGAGATTTGTCTGCTCCTTTATAGGTTCAGATGCTTAGGAATGACTAATACAGTTGGTTAATTAGTTTTGTCTGCTCTTTAAGCTATGCTCATGGAAGGTACTGTCCAGCACCTAGCTATATGAGGATGGCTTTTTCTTGGGCGGAATTATAAAATCAGAGATGGAAAAAAATATCGTCACCAAACACATCCTTATATAAGTTCTTATGATTATTTTAACTTCTGATAAGATAATAAAATAAGGGATGGATAAATGGTTGCTCAGCAATAATCTGAAATTTAGTACCTCAAGAAAATTGCAGCAGGAAAAAGCGGGTCAATGCCGCTTCCGGCCTTAAGTTTTTTCAAAGTAAAGCATCTAAGACCCTTTTTTCTAGCATCATCATATTACTTATGGACAACGTTAATTTATAAAGTCAGGCGTCAAAATTTTGACGGAGACATGGTCCCATAGGAAGACCTCGTCTTCGATAACTAAAAATCGTTCATTTTATCATTGCAGTGGAGGGTTTCATCTGGTTCAGAGTTCCAGGATCCACAAAAAGAGTGATTTAAATCATAGCAAATTAATGACTCCTAGTATTGAGCTGCTTGATTTCGATTCCCCCGCATCGTGTGGTCATCTTCGCACAGTGCTCGATCCACCTTCTTGAATATTTACTTAATATCAACATCGACCGATTAAATATTTCTTCCTGCAATCTTGCCTAATGCTCACTCAATAAACTCTTTGAATTCGATTATCCAATGTAACGAACGCTTGTGACGACCGCCGACCTCCGGACCTAATTTCTTGACGAATTACAATGATGTGCACGTTCAAACCACTTATTAATCCCATCCTCCTTCTGGGTGCACATTAATTTCAACTCAATTATTCTACAACAGGATATAGTACCTATTTTGTTTTGTTGTTATCCCTTGATTTTTTTTTTTCTTTGCTAATAGTCCTGATTTATCAATAACCTTTTTTGGCCTAATCAATTGCGTGAGAGTAACATACAAGTAATCCTCCACTGCAAATATCATATAATATCCTCTCGGTACGGATTGCGAGCGATGTTTTTGTTGTTTTTCACGTTTCCTTTTCCAACTTTTTCCTGACTTTATCATTGGACTTTTTTCACGGATGTTGCATAAAAGACGAAGGAATACGAGATTTAGGCCCTTTAGCTTGTTTGCAGAATTTCAGTGTGTATTGCTCTGTTCACTTCCTTTATGAGTGCATGCAGACGGTCCAGTTTTTCTTTTTCGTGTTCACATTAGATTGAGAACCAAACAGAAGTATATTTTGGCTTCTAGAAAAGAATCTTATGTAGTGCCAAATCAATTTGGTATGCGACCTGAAGAGAGGTTTGAAATGTCCACATCAATACAATTTCCGAACGATTTGCTCAGCAACCATTTCTTAAAAGTTTATTCATGTTAAGGCATTTTTCTGCATTATTGCCTATGCCTCATAAGTCGTTCGCTTGGCAAATTTCTTAAGCTGCGTTTGGTCCTCCATATTCCGGTTGGAGTATGATAGGATGAAGTGAAATTAAAAATCCTTTAAAAATCTCATCCTATGTTGGGGCAATTTAAGATAGGATCAAAAAAAATTTACGATATATCTAGCTACTTCAGCCTCCACCCTCCACTTCGGACACTCTTGTAGTGTCAAGAGTCTAATGTCCGATCCATCACCGCTGGCTTCCTCGTGGTCACTGTTGTCTATGTAAACCTTGCGTGAGGGTCGTGACCCCTTGTCTTTGTCAAAGAAATAGACGAATAAAATGTCGGCTGAGAAATTTGACGTAAATGGTGGGACCCAGATTGGATTAAAAAAATAATAAATAACTCAACAATTCATACTATCTTCCAACGGAGTAATAAAGTGTCACATTTGGTCACTTCATTGGCATTGTGCGAGGACCATCGCTAAGATAGCCCGACCATCGTCACTTCCAACCATGGCACGATGGACATCGCCCACAACCATGCTGGTCGTGATCGTGTTCGAACGAGTGAGGTGAAAAGGAGTCTAAAGACTTACCGTGCGAGGATTGTATAGATCATCCTCTCCACCAGCTCCCTATGGCACACCTTTCACTTGTGACTCATGAGCCGAATGTTTATTTGCTGGTAGGTGAAAATGGCAAGCACACCATTGGCTTGCTAGCAACCAACCTCTCAAGCTTTTGAGTTCCACCTATTATGCATCGGGATGGCCATAATAGTGTTCTGGTGCACAGTGCACACCCACGACGCACCCCTTGTCCACTGTTGCCTCCCTCGTCGCCTCTAGATAGTCCTGTCGCTTTCTTCCGCGATGGAGTTCGGCCGCACGTCCTACAAGAAGTACCTCTTGCTGTTCACGAGGCCGTACCATAACTTCGTGAACTCGTGTCCGTTGAGAGCCGGCATGCTCCCGAGGTCGACTTCCTCGAGACTGTAGTTTGTAACGACAGACGTCCGGAAATGGAAATTTTCGAAGATTTTTGAACGAGAAGGATTTTCACTCCTATTTTAGGTTGCACAAAACATATGATGGGATCTTTTTATAAACCAAAGGACATTTAAATGGTTTCAAATCATCCTATCTCAATCTGAATCTTGACAACAAAACATCGACGAAATGATTGGCCATGATTGGAAGTGACAAGGACTGGCTGTCGCGGGGGTACTCCTTGCGCAATGGCTGGCAAAGCAATATTCGGACACGTCCTCAATCACTCAATTGTCGAGAGATACAAGGCATGTCAAGTTATTTTAAAAAAAGTTTAGTCCAACCCAGGTTTATCTTACTTCCTATCTCAATATTTATCTGGTACGAAGGATATTATCAAAATACCGAATAAGATCATTTGTTATTCTATCCAAACTCAACTCTAGACAATCAAACGTAACATTGATGTTCAAATTTGAGTTTGAATACCCTCTTTATGTCTTTGTTTGGGTGTTTTAGTTTTATTTAGCCTAATAGAAACAAATGAGAAACCAGAAGATTACAAAATGAAACTGACTTTAAAGCACGATAACGGAATACAGTTGGGCCGAATAAGCCCAAATCTAAATTGCGAAAGCCCATTTCATGTACTCGTAGGATGGGTTAAGAAAAAGGGGTGATCTTGTGCACCTCAGCTATGGGAAAAAGCGAGGAACTAATTGACACAGAAATAGCGAAAAGTCTCGTATAAATGGAAACAAGTGATCTTGTTTTGTGATACTTCATATGATGGCAAATTGAGCACCAAAATAATTATTTTCTCAGATTGAGGATGATCCGTAAATAAAACGAGGCTTCAATTATTTGATCTTGAAGAATTAAGTTTTTGACTGATTGGGTATATATAAGATACGAGGGTTTATGTTTCAACATCCTTGATTAAAAGAAATTTTCTCTAGACTATACATCATATCGGTGGCTTATAAGTTGAAACATCATTCATATCTAAATTTTATTGAATACAAATCATTGTAATATCCATATTTGTAACCACCCATCAGAAGATTGGTCGTAGAAAGTTACCTACAACTAGAGGTGGAAAAAACATGACCCACTCGACTTGGCTGAAGATGGATTTATCCTTGCAAACAAATGCACATTTAGGGTAAATGAATGAACACTATCTAAGATTTAGTGATAGCGAGTCATTTTGAGAGCATGCTTCTCGCTATAGGATGATACTACCATTTCACAGGGAAAAACTCATAATACTCTTTCGTGCTACTAAGGTGTAAAAAGTATTGGCAACTGTCAAAACCCAATAGTAACAAAACTTTTTGAATAGTAACTTGTTTAGCTAGTAATACATTGGTAAGTTGCCATTATTTATTTACATAACTAATCACTATGTTAGAGTTACTAACTCTTATTTGACTCTAATTGCCAATTATTCCAATAATATATCAATATTTCACTATTAGAATTACCGGTCCGTTAAAATTGCTCAATCTTATAGGAAATTGCCAGTCTTGGTTTGAGTGATTTACCAATTAATATTACCTCTACTAACTCTTATTTGAGTGAGTCATTGACATTTTTATGATGGTTTAGAAATTACCAACGGTTTTGATAATTTGCTAATATTCATTTGGCGGAGCTACTGATGTGTTAAATTTACTGATTCTTTAGGAAATTATCAACGGTTTTTGGCTATGTTTATTACCAAGATAAGGCATCGCAAGATGCTGGGGAAACTTCTTCGAGGGTTTCAAGGATTTGTTGGATTGGTCATCGCCAATTTGTTGTCTAAACAAGGGGTTGATAGTTGATCAGGCTCGGATCTTTTCGAGAGCATTGACTTGCTGGAAATAAATTAAAATATAATGATCAAATAAATAATTTCATTTTTCCAACTATTGATATATATGGTGCCCACCACCGACAAGCTTGCGGGGCCAAGGGTAATTACACATGAAACGGTTCAATCTTTGATTATATTATAGTCTAATTAGCTGATTTTCTGAAAGGTAGCGACCTGTAAAGTGTAAAGCTGAGGTGGGAAAATCATCTTTAATGTGGAAATTATTAGCCTTCTCTTTTATAAATACTTTATTCGGTCAACTTTCTGACCTTGACAGCCACTAAAGTATGATATAAAATATTCGAAATGTTATCTAGAAGAAAGATCCAATGCATCTTTGGCCCTAGGTTTGCACGAATAGTCAGACGTGTGATCAGCATAACTAAAGCCGTATATATTCCTAGGGCATTATCTATGCAATCTCCCGAGTGGTAAATAAACTTAAAATGTGATGAACACGCCATTAAACCGATAACGTACTTTCACGTCACAAGTGATACAATACACTTTAGACATAGAGAGAAAATAAGTTTTCGTGTTTCTAGATTATAAAGCAAATCAAGAGATACATTTATTTCATGGAGAATAAAAGATTTGAAAAATATTTTCCATAAAATGATTTCTTGTATCACTTATAAAGATGAATAAAAGAAAAAAATTTCATCGTCTACAAAAATTTAGACATAAATCATTATCAATAATAAAAGAATTAATTGACTAATTATTTCAAATGATCTAAATAATTATTTTTTTGAAAAATATTTTCAAAATCATTTTCTGTGAAACAAACAAAACCAAAGAGTTGTTTAAACTCACACATTTTCCAATGTATACATCTTACAAAAGTTCATACATATATTGGTCAGATGAATCATAATCAACCCAATAATAAAACTAACGCAAAGTGCTGACTAAAAAGTTGCCAAGATAATGCAAGAATTTTTTTTTTTAAAACTACGATATATTTAAAACAAGCATTAATGTTTCTTTTCATTTATAAAATGTAGCCAAATCTTCAAATACTTATTTCTCTTTCTAATACATTGTTTTATGAACAAAAATTACCAAAAACCCCAAATTATGCCTACAGTGATATATTTACCTTTAATTTTTTTTTCTAATGACACAAAAATCCCAAAATTCGTACATGTGTGAAAATCTATCTACGTTAATGTTGGAAAGCAAATGATGTAAAAACCCTAAATTATGTCTTTTGTGATGTATTTACCTTAAATTTTTTTTTAGTGACACAAAAGTCCCAAATTTATATATGTGTGAAAATCTATCTACATAAATGTTGGAAAGCAAATGATGTTGACATTGGACAACATTATTTTGACTGAAAAATCCTTGGATAAATGTATACCATAGATATAAGTTTGGAGTTTTTTAATTATAGTTTGGGGTTTTTTAATGGTTGTTTTCCTTTTGTTTTATTTGCATAGATTAAATGAATTGAATGGGTCCGTACTACGCAGTGGTTCTTGTAGTGGTACGGAATGGGTCAAAAGGAGCATCCGAAGGACCAGTGGCTTCCCTTCATTTTAGCTTAAAATTATTGTGAGGGGAAGATGGCGCCGATATTGACTTTCGGTCAAAGCTGAGCTGTCTATGAAATTTACATGTTAAAAAAAAAAAAATTCTAGATGACCGCCCAAGAGTACCTCATGTGTCATCAGATATCACGGGGAAGATAATGTATTTTGTTTGGACCGTTGATCTGTACAAAATTATTGTGATAATTTTTTCGAATATTTCCATTAAGTAGTACATAATCTTTGTCTGCAATTTCCATGATGAAACACTAAATTTAGATCAAAGAATTCATAACCCGCGTGATAATCTGAGATTAGAGAAAATTCAAATCGAAGTAGTTTATATTCAGTCACATTTGGAAACCAATTTATAATTTCAATCCATTTGCCGAATGATCGGAGTGCACCGACAGATTTATTATGCTTTATCTACAATTTATTTTTTATATAAAGAAATAAAAGGGGAAAAAAGAAGAAAGAACAGAAAAGTTGCTATCTCCACCCACGGCTTCTTGTCCATTGCATTGATATTGACCAGTCAGCAGAGGATGCGTCGGCGCGATGCGAAGACCCGATCCCATCTCCTCTAGTTTACACATCCATCTCTTCAGCACCCAACCCCATCTTATCCCATTTGCATCAGACAAAGTTTGAAAATCGCTAGCCTTGATTCCTTAGAAAGTGCTGCGGCTAGCTCTTTAATGGAGTCCTTTTTGAAATTTATCTTTCTGTTGTGCTGAAGTATCTTCAATGTTTGAAACAAACCGTGTGAGCGAGAAGGTATTCTCCATCATTATTTTAATCTATAGAGGCCAAAGGTGCAATAGGTCAATAAAGAACGATTTAGTCTTCGATGGGTGGAAGCTTATCCATTCACGTCTCATTACTGAGGCGGCTCCATGTTCATCAAGCGGTCCCGGATCGCCGCCTAGTTTGGTCAATAAAAGAGGCCAGAGAATCGTCGCCTTTTCCGGAAGCTCGCTATAAATAGAAAACTCCATCGATGCCCATCACATCCCGTAGATCAATAATTCAACATGTCTTCATCAATGTCTCTTCTCCACTCCCTTCTCTTGCTCTCGCTTTCGCTCCTAGCTCGAGCTGCCGTTCCTCCCTCCGCTCAATTCAAGTTCGTCAATGAGGGCGAGTTCGGGCCTTACGTCGTCGAGTACGACGGCAATTACCGGACCATCAGCATCTTTAGTTCCCCGTTCCAGCTGTGCTTCTACAACACCACCCCCAATGCCTTCACCTTGGCCCTGAGGATGGCCACCACGCGATCTGAGTCGCTCTTCCGCTGGGTCTGGGAGGCCAACCGGGGCAAACCAGTCCGTGAGAACGCGACCTTCGCACTCGGGGCTGACGGCAACCTTGTCCTGGCCAACGCCGACGGCCAGGTCGTGTGGCAATCCCGCACTACGAATAAAGGTGTCGTTGGCTTCCAATTGCTCCCCAATGGCAACATGGTTCTCTATGACTCCAAAGGCAACTTCGTGTGGCAAAGCTTCGACTCGCCCACGGACACCCTCCTTGTGGGCCAGTCCTTGCGGGCCGGAGCAGTGAGCAAGCTCGTGAGCCGGGCCTCGGAGACGGACAACTCCAATGGTCCATACAGCTTGGTCATGGAGCCCAAGCAATTGTCCCTCTATTACACTAGCAAGAACTCTCCAAAGCCGCTCCTATACTACACATTTGCGAAAAACATGTACCTCGGCAACGAGTCCTTAGGCCAAGTGAACCTTGAAACCGCGCCGGAGACTGATGAGGGCTACGCCTACGAAATCACTCTGAAATATGCAGCAGCCAACAAGACGAGCGGCATGGGCGGCGGACTCATATTGGCCAGGCCCAAATATAATTCCACACTGACCATACTAAGGCTCGGGATCGACGGCAATCTTCGGGCCTACACTTACTATGACAAGGTGGACTACCGGGCATGGGAGGTCACCTTCTCCCTCTTCTCTCGGGACGGGGACTGGGACACCGAGTGCCAATTGCCTAGCCGGTGTGGGAACTTTGGGCTCTGCGCGGAAAGCCAGTGTGTGGCATGCCCTTCTGCCAATGGGCTTTTGGGCTGGAGCGAGAGCTGCGCGCCGCCGAGGGTCACGAGCTGTCGGCCCAGCGGCTTCGGCTACTACAAGCTGGCTGGGGTGGACCATTTCCTGAGCAAGTACACGAAGGGTGAAGGGCCGATGAAGGAGGGGGATTGTGGGGGCAAGTGCAGCAAGGACTGCAAGTGCCTGGGTTATTTCTACAACCAAGAGACTTCTCGGTGCTGGATCGCTTATGAGCTCAAGACCCTGACCAAGGTCGCTAATTCCACGCATGTGGGCTATATCAAAGTGTCCAAGCAATAATTCTTAAGTCTTGCCTGTAATTTGTATTATTGTGGTTTGCCAATAAGAGAGAATGATGAAGCTTTCCCATTAGTTTTGCGCTTGTTATTTTCTTAATGGCGTGCAACATGACGAGTGAATTATAAATTAGTAATAATATTACGTTATAGTATTGGCAAAGTTATATACCAAAAACCCTTTTATTTCATCCAAATTAATTCCACGATTCTCAGTTAGAGAAACAAATATAGATCACCATGACAACCTTATATTACATGTAATGAAAGGTCTATATCAAGATTGCAACAAATCCATCTTTCTCGTCGGCTAGTTGCTAAAATTATTGTTACGACCCTTCCGAGGTGTATGTGAGATGTATCTTGAGGGAAGGTAATGGTGCCAAGGAGATGCGAACGGTCTCTCTCGCGCAATGGCACCTATACCTAGCACGTGCCCTTTCAAACCCTACTGATTGAACTTGATTTGATTAAACAGGGAAATGAAAGCCATGTTCACTTTTGATCAATGCTTGAGCTTTCTATGAAAATTGCACGTCCATATGTCATTCATATCGTTTGAGATACTCCTACGTACAAGCAATCTAAGTAGTACGTCACTTAATTATATTTCATTTTAATGGCATCATAACAGTATATCATATATCATGAAATATCATTGGGACCTAATATATTTTACTTGGACCGTAGATTTATACAATGAAGTCGATCATTTTTAGAATATTTTTGCCATCATAACAAATGATTTTCATAATAAGAGCACTTGTGGTTAGATGGGAAAATTTTATGGTCCACCCCATCATAATATAAGGTTAAACAAAGTCCAAGTTGAAATTGTTTATACTTGGCCACATTTGGAAACCAATATAATAATCTCAATTTATTAAGACAACTAGCTAAAAGTTAATTCCATCAAGTGAGTGATAATTTAAAATTTTAAGCTAAAACTTTCCCTCTGCTACCATGGTACATCAGGATATTTATTTTAGATCGACAGCTTTATGCTTTACATGAAATTCTTTTATAAAGAAAAGAAGAAAAAGAAAGGAGTGTTGCTATCCTCCCTGGCTTCTTGTCCATTCCATTAGCATTTTGACTGGCTCTACCCACGAGAAGATATGCTTCAACGTGATGCGAAGACTCGATCCATCTCCTAAAATAGGTGAGGACAAAAATGAAACCGATTGGTGCGTTTGATAACATTTCTGTTTAAAAGTTATTTTTGGGAATAAAAATAGAAAAAGTATTTCGCTTTGGGGAATAATTTTTGAACAAAAAACGCGTTTGGTAAATTTGTTCCAAAAATATAAAAAGAATAGAAACACGTTTGGTAAATTTGTATAATTTTTTTTTATTTCTTTTAATTTTTTAATATTTTTAATATTTTTCTATTTTCTTTCTTATTTATTTTCTTATTTTCTTTTTTTTTCTTTTTTTTTTTTTCTTCTTTTCGCCTCGCCTTGGCCATGGCCGGCGACCGGCCGAGAGGGCCGACGGCCTCGCCTAGCCACGGCGAGGCTTGCCCAGATTCGCGAAGGCCGAGCTTGCCCGGCCAGCGCGAGGTCGGCCTCGCCTTGGCCGGGCGAGCTCGATCTCACCCGGATCCGTGTGAGGCCAAGCTCACCCAACGGTCTGTAGCCACCGTGAGGCCGAGCTCGCCGCTCGCCGGATTTGGGACGAGCTCAAGCTCGCGTAGCCAAGGCGAGGCCGAGCCTCGCCGGGGTTGGCGACGCGCCGGCGAGGTCGCCGGCCCTCGACGGCCAATCGCCGGCCATGGCCGAGGCCGGCGACCGGCCAAAGAAAAAAGAAAGAAAAAAGAAGAAGAAAAAAGAGAGAAGAAAATGGAAGAGAGAGAAAAAGTGTTCCTAAATTTTGTTCCATAAACAAGAAACAACTTTTTTTTTTTTTGTTTCTTGTTTCCGTTCCAGAGATGTGTTTCGGAAACAAAAAATAATTTTGGAACAAAAAACGCAAACAAACGCATTTTGTTCTTTTTTGTTCCTAGGAACAAAAAAAAAATTTGTGTTCTTAGGAACATAAACACATTTTAACAAACAGGCCCGAAGTCTCTGTTTTGACTTTTGGGCCCACCACTTCCTTAACAATTTATCAATGTCCATTTTTCACCACCCAACTCCAATTTGTCTCATTTGCAAGACCCAAAATTAGAAACTTTCTTTATTCAATTCTTTGAAAAGTGTAGTGAAGAGTAGGATTAATCGGTTTCAATGCGAGTGAAATCCCATCTGAAAGATGAAACTAGATTGGACAAAGTTGATTCCAAGTTTGTGGAACCAAGAATCTATCCACCAAATTTTGGAATTAGAACAATCCGATTCGATTTCTAGATGGATTCAAAAATCAATAGATAACTAGAAAGTCATGAATTACATATGCTCTTTTACGTGAAATTGCCTTTAAAAGGTGATTCTTACCCTTGTATGCCCTTCTTATAAGGTTATAAAGATATATTGATCATCATTAATCCCATTAAAACAGCTGCTCTTTAGAGGATTTTACATCTTGCACTATGTTGAAACCAACGTTTTTCCTTCTCTTTGCCACTCCTCCAAAACGGCATGTATCCCTTTAAAGTGGAGCAACTCATTGTATCATGTAATGGAGAAATTAATCTATATTACAATAAATCTTTCAAATTCAAACATCCATCTAGAATAGAGAACATTTAGACAAGAAAAACCTATCAGTCCAGCACGAACAGTCTGATTCACACCTAGAACCGAGAAGCCTAATCGATTATCATCGTTTCCGAATTTTCGGAACCGTGAACTGCTAAGAACCGACGCATTTAGTTTGTTTCTTAGGTTGGAACAGAATCATTGCTCACCCCTAGTAAAAAGCTCTTTAATGGAGTCCTTTTCGGTCCATCTCATCTTTTTGGAAATAAAGCTACAATAAATATTATGCTAACGTATCATCATCGTTGAGACAAGCCATGTGAGAGAAACAGTATTCTCCAACATTATTAAAACAATTGCGCACTAATTTAATCTATACCGGCCAAGCAAGCATCAGGTGAATGAAAGAATAATTCTGCCTTCGTCGGATGGAAGCTTGTCCATTAATGGCGGCTCCATTGTCATCAATTAATTAATGGTATGATCACGTTCACAATGTCTAAAGCTGATCACCGCCAAGCTGGTCAATAAGGAGGCCAAACACTCCGATCACTTCATCCTCAAGCTCTCGTTATAAATAGAGAACTCCACCATTGCCCATCACAAGCCAAATATCCAACAATAATAACTCGACATGTCTTCATCAATGTCTCTACTACACTCCCTTTTCTTGCTCTCGCTTTCTTTCCTAGCTCGAGCTACTGTCCCTCCCTCCGCTCAATTCAAGTTCGTCAATGAAGGTGAGTTCGGGCCTTACGTCGTTGAGTACGGCGGCAATTACCGGACCACCAGCATTGCCAATTCCCCGTTCCAGCTTTGCTTCTAGAATACCACCCCCAATGCCTTCACTTTGGCCCTAAGGATGGCCACCACGCAGTCCGAGTCGCTCTTCCGATGGGTCTGGGAGGCCAACCGGGGCAACCCGGTCGGTGAGAACTCGACCTTTGCCCTTGGGGCCGATGGTAACCTTGTCTTGGCTGAAGCCAATGGCCAGGTTGCATGGCAGTCGCGCACCGCGAATAAAGGTGTTGTTGGGTTCCGATTGCTCCCGATGGCAACATGGTCCTCTTCGATTCCAAGGGCAATTTCGTGTGGCAAAGCTTCGACTCGCCCACGGACACCCTCCTTGTAGGCCAGTCCCTGCGGGCCGGACCGGTGAGCAAACTCGTGAGCCGGGCCTCCAAGAAGGACAACGCCAATGGGCCGTACAGGCTAGTGATCGAACCCAAGCAATTGTCCCTCTATTACACTAGCAAGAACTCCCCAAAGCCGCTCCTATACTACACATTCGCGGAAAACATGTTCCTCGGCAAGGAGTCCTTGGGCCAAGTGACCCTCGAAAGCGCGCCCGAGACCGACGAGGGCTATGCCTATGAAATCACTTTGAAATATGAGGCGGCCAACAAATCAAGCGATGTGGGCGGTGGGCTCACATTGGCCCGGCCCAAATACAATTCCACGTTCACAATACTTAGGCTCGGGATCGATGGCAACCTTCAGGCCTACAGTTACTACGACAAGGTGGACTACCGGACATGGGAGGTCACCTTCTCTCTTTTCTCTCAAGAAGCAACATGGGACACCGAGTGCCAATTGCCTAGCCGGTGCGGGAACCTTGGGCTCTGTGCGGACAGCCAATGCGTGGCGTGCCCATCGGCCCGTGGGCTTTTGGGCTGGAGCGAGAGCTGCGCGCCGGCGAAGGTCATGAGCTGTTGGCTCGGCGACTTCAGCTACTACAAGCTTGCCGGGGTGGACCATTTCCTGAGCAAGTACACAAGGGGTAATGGACCAGTGAAGGAGGGGGACTGCGAGGGCAAGTGCTTGGGTTATTTCTACAACCAAGAGACTTCTCGATGCTGGATCGCCTACGAGCTCAAGACATTGACCAAGGTCGCTAATTCCACGCACGTGGGCCACATCAAAGTGCCCAAGAAATAAGTCTAGAGTCTTGTTTCGTTTTTTTTACCCCTTCTCAGAGCTTGTGTTATTTTCTTGTTCTGCGTTTCTTTCTTTTTTCGGAGCAACTTTTTTTTTTTTTTGTTGTGGTATCCCCATTGTATGAGAATGATGAAGCTTTTCTATTACTTCCGTGCTTGTTTAGTTTCTCCTCATGATGCAACATGACGAGTGAATCATAATATTGGCAAAGTTTTATCCCCAAAATCTTTTATTCCATTAAAATTAATTCTAAGATTCTCAGTCGGATGGACAAATTCAGGTCATCATAACGACCTTAAATCACATGTAATGAAGGGTTAAAATCGAGACCGCAACAGATCCATCTTTTCGCCTGCGAGTCGCTGAAAGTATCAAACGAGTAAGCGGGAGCACATCCCCCCTTTCCATGGCCTTCGGTCGCTCACTGCATTAATGCATCCCACATCATTGTCTCAATCTGCAACAGCAGACGTTTCGTCATTGTTTCTGAAGTTGTACATATTAAATGCAGTGAAGAAATATCTTCTGAAGTTCCACCGATTTACGTGGACTTGGTCAACAAGTCGGAGACTTTCATCGTGTGAATTGCACGAGATCTGGCTGTGGTTATAATTGATCTTCAAATCAAAGTTCAAAGTGCGAATCTCCCCATAGTGGATGGGTCTGTTTTTCTTTGTTTTTATTTTTTAGTGAATTCACCAAACGAAAAATTGAGTTACAACATATCAAAAAATTGAATGGAAAAAGACATTAGAATTTTTTTAACTTTTGTACAGCTTTCACTTTTGTGCCAAAACTTCCATCAAATCAATTAATACTATAGCATTGCATATCAACTTGCATGCTAACCATCTTATGTGAGTGCACTCCGAAGATACGTTAAGAACTTATAATAAATAAATCGGAATGCAAGAGTTTCTTAAGCATTGTCATTTTGCACCACGGCTCTCTAAACATCACCTATAGAACACAAACCCAATCCCTAAGAAGCTACTCCACCGTCAATTCTCAAGCATTGAATAAGCAATCACGACCCAATTCACAATTCACTCGTCTTAATTTTTGCAGGCAGGTGAGCAATTGGCTCAACCTTGGCAGCCATTTCCACGTAGCGAAGGCGCAGAAACGCAAATCGGAGATCGGAATCGAATGTAGAAGGAACCAGATCGCTCATCTTAATGTTGCTTTCACATTAATCATCAACTCATCAGAGCGCAATTTCCTACCACATTTCCAAAAACAAAGCATGAGGAAGAGAATAGAAAGAAAAAAAAAAAAAAAAAAGGAACGCGAAAAAGTAAAATGCAGCTATATTTATGAGGTAATCACACTAAAATAGGAATCCACAACTTCTCAGCGTCATTCCAGAAGAATCGAACAAAAACTCATATCGAACACATGGAGACGAACCTTCCCCTTTGTCCACGGCTGCAACACGCACACGGTCGACATCTTCTTCTATCCAAATTCTATAGGGACTCTGGGTGCAGTGAACTCGATGAAGACGGATCTTCGACCTCACCGATTGCGATGTTCCAAGTTTTCTGCAGCTCGGTTGAGGAAGAAGAACACCCAAACAACGCCGTCAGCCGCCGGTACCCGAAATGTTCCCAGATGATGAGATCATGGACGGGGTGAGGTGTGATGACGAGCTTGTCGGAGGGACGCAATTGGACAGAGGCCCAGAACTTGCCAAGGGTAAGAGAGATGGTGCGGCCATAGTAAACGTCGCTAGGGTTCCCAAAAATCGGCGCGATGAGGGTCCAAAGGCAACGGCAGAGGTGAAGGGGGCTCTGGACCTAGCAGCTGCGACCGAGCGGGGCTCTTGGAGGAGGCAACGTGCCAGAGGCAAATCTGAGCAACAGCAGCAACCGGTGGTGGCTTTTGGGGAGGGGGAGGGGGAGGCGGAGGCGGAGGCAAAGACGAAGGTAGAGGCGAATGGGCGTGTTGGAGAAAATAGAGAGAAGGCGTCATCATTTCTCTTCTCGACGAAGGATAAGGCCAAGAAAGGCTTGAAAATTGAAAAGATGAGAGAGGGTTTTAAGCGGCAACTTATATTCGAGCATTAATTATAGCATCTTCTCATACCTTTTCAGTCGACTGACAGAAGAGAGAGGAAAAAATAAGCCTCACCCTAGCGACTTTTTTTATTTTTCAAGTCACTCCAAGTCATCGGATACGTGTCCACATTTTAGTGGAGCCACCTAAATTTACGCGTGCCACGTAGGACGATGATGTGGTAGTTGCGAACCACTGAATATTTTCTCCTTCAGCACCCAACCCATCTTATCCCATTTGCATCAGCCAATTGAAAATCTCTAGCCTTGATTCGGTAGAAAGTGCTGCGGCTAGCTCTTTAATGGAGTCCTTTTTAAAATTTATATTTCCGTTGTGCTGAAGTATCTTCAATGTTTGAAACAAACCATGTGAAGGAGAAGGTATTTGTTGGGATTGTCGGATTCCCAAAAACCGGATTCGACACTAAATCGAACCCCTAAAACGAATGTAGAAGACGAGCCCGAGAAAAACACATGCATCATCGATCCTAAGGCACATCACCGAATTGAACGTACCTTGTTAGCCACAGATTAAACACTGACGCCGATATGAGGAAGAGAAACTGGTCATGTTCGATCCGATGACACGAATTTGCCTTGAAGGGAAGAGAGCGTTGCCTTTTTCTTACTGTTTTTCTTTTAGAGGTGTTTCAAGGGAGAGAGGGAGGAGGAAACGTACGTTATATGCCAAAAGGTGCGATCCTCCCTCTCTTTTCTCCCTTCAATACGTCCCATCTAAAAAGAAACGTGTCACTTCATCATATCCCTTCATCCATAGACCATAATCTTGTGGGCCGGGCTTTTAGGCCAAACATGGGCGGATGAGCCAACTTAGGCCCATCACTTTAATAAAACCATCATCTTCCACTCGCACATGGTGGGCCGAACATGATTTTCTTTACCTCTTTTCAACATTCATACCGGTAAATAATCCGTGCGACCATCATACTTTGAGAGCTCGTTACTATACATCTGTTAGGAATATATAGCAGCTCATAATGGGCATCACACTCTGAGTAGATTCAGTATGCAGTACCCTAGATCGATTAGTCACATTTATATCTCTCTTGATTTCTTTTAAGCAATGATATATATTGTATTCACAATTATGATTATCCCAAAGACAGTCATAATTGGTCGACCAGTGAATACAAAACTTAGAATGTGATTATCCATATTCGATCTTCATCTTTCCTTCAAACTCTCAACTTTAATTTAGTTTGCTTTTCTAGAAATGTCCCATTAGATCAAATCAACTCATGACCATTGGCAACATCCTAAGATAGCAAACACTAAATAGAAATTTTGAGAATAAGTAAAAGTCATGAGGGCACTAAAAATTGAGGAACTCTTTTCCTCAAGAGTCTCACATGGTATAAAAGTTGAGATCAAACTTTTGCCATTCTTATTGGTCATTTCATGCATACGTAGTATGAAATACGTATTACGGTATTAACTCCTTTCCCATGGAGCATATGTCTACACCTTCAATACCGTACAGATGATAGTTCAGACATATCTAATGTCTAACTGGAGTTCACATATCTACTCATTCACAAAATTCATCAGAACTCATATCCGGCATCTTAGACAGATAAAGTAAAATATGTGGGGTATTTTACTTTCGGACATAGTAAATATTGTGTCCTCATCTTAACACCCAGTTAAGGCGATAAATATATTTTAAGCTTGAGCTCTCGATTATCACCTAGATAATAAGCTTAAAAACCGTCTTATCTCTATTTATCACATAGTAAATAGAGGTGATTACCCGTGTGAGTGGGCTAATCTTATATCTGTCCGACATACTTCCTCAACTTAAAGTCATGTACTAAGCATTAAGATGCATAAAGATCAAACAAAGATTCATAAATATTAATAATGAAAAAACACAAATTCATAAATGTGAACAACTCAGGGAAATTATAATCTAGTACATCAGACTCTACGCAATCCTAGAGATTTTACATGACCATAAAACACATATCTAGGTATTGGCTTTGTCATAGGATCTGCTACCATTCTATATGTAGATATGTACTGTAAATTCACATCCTTTCGTACAACCATATATTTGACAAAATTATACTTAGTATCTATATGTTTGGTCTTGCCATGATATTTTGGATCTTTGGTGTACGCTATAGCTGCTTGGCTATCACAGTTAACCAATAATGGATTTGCAGCTTTCTCAATAACACCTAAATGATCCAAAATCTCTTAAGCCAAACTCCTTCTTCTACCGCGCGATAATGCCACGAACTCAACTTCCATCGTGGACAAGGCTATACATGTTTGCTTCTTCTTTGCTCCATGATATGGCGCCATTGTTCAGTAAGAAAACAAATCCAGAGGTAGATTTTCTTTCATCTAAATCTCCTCCCTAATCAGCATCTGAATAGCCTTCAAGTCGCAGATCCTTTCCTTGATAATTTAACTTGTAATCAGTAGTTCCCTTTAGATACCTCAGTATTCTCTTAACGGCCTTCCAATGTGCTTGACCTGGGTTGGATTAGTATCTACTCACAATTCCAACTGTAAAACATATGTTAGGTCTTGTACACATCATAGCGTACATCAAGCTCCCAACAGAACTAGCATAAGAAACATGTTTCATTTGTTCCTTCTCTTGTGGAGTCCTTGGACACAGTCTAAGACTCAATCCTTCACCTTTTGCAATAGGAGTATCTATGGGTTTACAATCTTGCATACGAAATCAAAATCGTTCAAGAACCTTATTTATATATGTTTCTTGCGAAAGAAATAACGATCTCTTCGAACGATCTCTTGAAATCTTAACTCCAAGAATGTATGCAGTCTCACCCATATCCTTCATCTCAAAGTTGGAAGACAACCAACTCTTAACAATATTAACAAACTCCATATTACTTCCGGCAATTAGTATATCATCAACATATAATGATATGATCACAAATTGATCTTTGGATCTTTTGATATATACACAATGATCCTCATTTATCATTGTAAAATCATATGCCATTATGACATTATGAAAACGTATATACCATTGTATTGACGATTGCTTAAGGCCATATATCGATCTCAAAAGTCGACATACCTTTCCTTCTTGGCCTTCTTTAATGAAACCAATAGGTTGTTCCATATATATTTCTTCCTCTAATTCTCCATTAAGGAAAGCGGTCTTTACATCTATTTGATGTAACTCAAGATCCATACTAGCCACTGTTGCCAGAATAATGCGAATCAAGGTAAATCTCATTACAGGAGAAAATGTTTCTTCATAATCAATTCCTTCCTGTTGATTATACACATTTGCCACAAGGCGAGTTTATGCATTTCTATCAAGCCATCATCTTTTCGCTTTATTTTGAGAACCCACTTGTTCCCAATAGCTTTGCGTCCTTTTGGAAGATCAACCAGTTCCCAAACTTGGTTTGACTTCATTGACTCAATCTCTTCTTCCATTGCATGAATCCATTTTTCCTTACTAGGGCAATTTAGAGCCTCATTAATATTTCTTGGCTCATTCTTATCTTGCGGAGCAATCATAAAAGTTTCCCCTTCAATGTCAAAACGTCGACGGGGAATACTTTGGCGACTTATTCGCCGTATGAGAGATTGTACACTTTGCACATCATTCCCCATTATGCACCCACTAGGATTAGATAATGATGATGCCATCTCATCATGTGGTTGTAATTGAGAATGAGTTGAATTCAATTCATCATTTCTCATATTACTCCTATTTGGACAAACTCCACTAATATCATTATCTTGATCCAATGTTTCAAATAGGGAGTAATATTCCCCTATCTCGCCCTTCTTAGGAAATTCATCCTCTAAGAATGTGACATCATGTGATTCAAATTCAGTTATACTCTCACTTTCCTGCTCACCTATGAACACATAACATTTCGAGTGTTCGGAGTATCTTATGAAAATACTCTTCTTTCTTTTGGGACCCAATTTCCCAAACTTATGAGAGGACTCATGAGTATAGGCAGCACAACCCCATGACTTAAGAAAACTTAAGTCCGGTTTTCTACCTGTCCATAACTCATATGGAGTGGAAGTAACTGATTTGGAAGGCACCCGGTTAAGTATATAGGCAGCAATTAACAACGCATCACTCCAAAAAGTGATAGGTAAGTTAGCATGCGCCATCATTGACCTAACCATTTCCAGTAGGGTTCCGTTTCTTCTTTCTGCAACACCATTTTGTTGAGGAGTATATGGAATAGACAACTGTCTTTCTATTCCTTTCTCATCACATAATTTTCTAAACTCATCAGATAAATATTCTCGACCTCGATCAAATCTTAATACTTTTATTTTCTTGTCTAATTGATTTTCTACCAAGTTCATAAACCTTTTAAAACAACTTAATGCTTCAGATTTTTATGAGAAATCAAATAAATATATCCGAATCGAGTATAATCATCTATAAAAGTGATGAAATAAACAGCCTCATGCCTTCTTCTCACATTCATTGGACCACGGATGTCAGAATAGATTAAATGCAGAGGAAATTCAGCTCTTTTACCTTTTCCAAATGATTTCCTTGTCGTTTTCCCTACTAGGCAATACTCACATATGGGCAAATCGACTTTTTCAATGTTGCCCAACAAGCCCTCTTTGGCTAGTCTTTTCATACGTTGTTGGCCAATATGACCAAGTTTAGCATGTCACACATTCACATCATTATCATATGAATTAGGAGACGTGAGAAGGGAATAACAAACATTTGCATTAACATAGTCAATATCTAATACAATGAAACTATCCATAAAATAACCACAACCATAGTAATTTGTATCCAAAAACAAATCCACACCTCTATTATGGAAGTTCATATTAAAACCTAGTTTAACCAACACTAAAACAGACACTAAATTCCGACGAATCTCCGGAGCATACAATACATCATGTAGGAACAAAGTGCGTCCACCACGCATGTTCAGTTGGCAGGTGTCAATTCCTTTCACTTCAGCTCTGGAGTTGTTTCTCACATAAATCCACTTAGTTCCAGTTTGTACTCGTCGGAATTCCACGAAGGATTCTCTATCATTCGCTACATAATCTATCGCTCTTGAATCCACAATTCACAAAGGATTAGACTCAGTCAAGAATATAGAACTTGATACATAGACAAAGTTCTTAAAAGCACAAGGGGTGTATACCTTCTTTGGATTACGACAGTCGCGACCATAGTAACCTTTCTTGTCACAGTTGTAACACTTCACCCTTGTAAGCTTCTTCACTCGAGGACGCTTTCCTCTTTCATGTTGGTTAAGCTTAGGTTTCTTCCCTGAAGGACCTGCTTCATTGCATTTCCCTTTATCAAACCAGTTAGGACGTTTGCGCTTGGAACCCGAAGCTCCATGTGAGCTAGAACCAGCATGATAGATTTCAACTTCCGGCTTAGCCGCCAAGAGGCGGTTCTCTTCTAGCTCAATATGACGCACTGCATCCTCAAATGTTTTGATATTTTCATTATGGGTTAGGTGCACCTTCATATGCTCCCAACTCTGAGGCAAGGAACGAATCATTACTTGCATTTGCTGCTCATCAGTGAGGACATGGCCAGCATCTTTTAGCTCATTAATCATGTTTGACATCTTTCTAAGATGTTGCTTCATGATCTGACCATGAGGCTTCTTATAAGAGTCAAACCTAATAGTGAGCTGCCTCAGTCTGGTTACCAAAGTATGACCAAATCTTGCTGTCAATGCTTCCCACGTTTCCTTGGCATTCTCAAAACGCCTAAACTCTCGCATGACATCATTTTCCATGTTACTCAGCAACGTAATGCGAGCAAGAGAGTTCTTTCTTTTCCATGTAGCAAATGCTTCCTTATCTCTCTTGTGCTGTGTAGTGTTTCCTTCTTTAGGTTCTACCATGGTCAGGTTAAGAGCTTCTAGTGTATCTTGCTCTTCCAGCACATATTGGATTTTCATGTGCCATATTTCATAGTTATCGCCATTGAGCTTTTCATCTTTGTTCAGCTCGGCAACTATGCTCTTTGTGGCTGAAGCCATTGATCTGAACACATCAGACATATATGCATGAATTATTAATGCCTATAATTTATGTATCCATTTTATACAGACCCATCATATTAATGAACAATTTCAAGTAAGGTTTCAGAATCAAAAGGTCACTATGTTTCCAATCATCTTCCAAAAATCCTAACTTAAAACTATTATTAATATAATTGTCTTATGCAAAATAAATTCTATAAAACTACAAAAACTTCTATGAACTACCCACAGCAATCAACAATAATAGAAAGCAAATAAAATTTGACATCCAATAGAATAATAATGTTTTCACATAATACAACTAACATATCAGTTGCTACATCAACAATAATCAAGTAGTAAACATTTTATAAGATATTCACAAAGCACACTTAACAAAGGCCAGCCAATACATCTAACACCAAGTTAATACACGAACTGGGAAAGATCCTCTTTTGTTTAATTTCTTGATCTTTTCCCTTGTAACAATCCAGTAATAATCATCTATAAAATCCATTACAATTTTTCTATATGAAGCGGTTTTGTTGACATCCCATATGCGATTCAACACTCATTGCCATTCTGGTGGAATGGTGTTTATGAAAAATTACACCATCTCAGACTGTGGTATAGGACGACCATTTCATATGAATTTTTGAATTTTCCCATTGACTTCAAGAACATGGTCAATTAAGTCATCACTCTCCCATCGATGATCAGTCAGCTCAGCTATCAACTTAGAAAGCATTTTCTTTTGTTCATCGGTAATTGCGCGAACAAGTGTGCGCAACCTTAGGGGAGGCATTATTCATGCAACAAATGCAAAACAAATAACTTATTACATATAATCCTCATAAACTTAATTGAAAAAAGAAACACATTATTTTCCTCTCTTTTTTTTTTTGTCAATGGTCAAAGTCAACGGTCAACGGTCGCTAATGATCAACGGTGGTCAACGGTCAACGGTCAGCTAGGTCGGGTCGCCGGGTTGGGCGGGCCGATCGGATCGGTCGAACCAGTTGGGCCGGGTCGAACGGACGGACCGACACGTGCAACATGCGTGCAGCTGACGTCACGATGACGTCAGCTGGCGCGTGCCTCGCACGCGCCTTCCCCTACGAATTGGCGCTTGCGTTGCACGTGCCGAAGACGCCGGTTTGTTCTAACTGCGCGTGGGGGCACATTCAACGGCCTTTGGCAGCGTTCCGCCACTCGTCGCGATCGTCTCGACGAGACCTTCCACCCAATGCCATCAAAAATCAATTTCGACTTACAAAAACTCGAAAAAAATGGATGAACAATGCTCAAGTGTCGGGATTTTTTGCCCCGATCGGTGTCGGCCGATTAATTTCGCGAAAATTCAATTAAAAATCATTCATAAACATGAAAGGGGTCGAGAAAACATGAACTAGGGCTCTGATACCAATGTTGGGATTGTCGAATTCCCAAAAACCGGATTCAACACTAAATCGAACCCCTAAAACAAATGCGGAAGACGAACCCGGGAAAAACACATGCATCACTGATCCTAAGGTACATCACAGAATTGAACGTACTTTGTTAGCCACAGATTAAACACCGACGCCGATATGAGGAATAGAAACTGGTCCCGTTCGATCCGATGACACGAATTTGCCTTGAATGGAAGAGAGCATCGCATTTTTCTTACTGTTTTTCTTTTAGAGGCGTTTCAAGGTAGAGAGAGAGGAGGAAATGTACGTTATATGCCAAAAGGTGCGATCCTCCCTCTCTTTTCTCCCTTAAATACGTCCCCTCCAAAAAGAAACGTGTCCCTTCATCATGTCCCTTCATCCATGGGCCCTAATGTTGTGGGCCGGGCTTTTAGGCCCAACATAGGCGGACGGACCAACTTAGGCCCATCACTTTAATAAAACCATCAGTATTCTCCAACATTATTTTAATCTATAGAGGCCAAAGGTGCAATAGGTCAATAAAGAACGATTCTGCCTTCGATGGGTGGAAGCTTATCCATTCATGTTTCATTAATGAGGCGGCTCCATGTTCATCAAGCGGTCCCATATCATCGCCTAGTTTGGTCAATAAAAGAGGCCAGAGAATCGTCAACTTTTTCTGGAAGCTCGCTGTAAATAGAAAACTCCATCAATGCCCATCACATCCCATAGATCAATAACTCAACATTTCTTCATCAATGTCTCTTCTCCACTTCCTTCTCTTGCTCTCGCTTTCGCTCCTTGCTCGAGCTGCCGTCCCTCCCTCCGCTCAATTCAAGTTCGTCAATGAGGGCGAGTTCGGGCCTTACATCGTCGAGTACGACGGCAATTACCGGACCTTCGGCATCTTTAGTTCCCCGTTCCAGCTGTGCTTCTACAACACCACCCCCAATGCCTTCACCTTGGCCCTGAGGATGGCCACCGCGCAATCTGATTTGCTCCTCCGCTAGGTCTGGGAGGCCAACCGGGGCAAACCAGTCCGTGAGAACGCGACCTTCGCACTCGGGGCCGACGGCAACCTTGTCCTGGCCAACGCTGACGGCCAGGTCGCGTGGCAATCACGCACTACGAATAAAGGTGTCGTTGGGTTCAAATTGCTCCCCAATGGCAATATGGTTCTCTATGACTCCAAGGGCAATTTCGTGTGGCAAAGCTTCGACTCGCCCACGGACACCCTCCTTGTGGGCCAGTCCTTGCGGGCCAGAGCAGTGAGCAAGCTTGTGAGCCGGGCCTCGGAGACGGACAACTCCAATGGTCCATACAGCCTGGTCATAGAGCCCAAGCAATTGTCCCTCTATTACACTAGCAAGAACTCTCCAAAGCCGCTCCTGTACTACACATTTGCGGAAAAAATGTACCTCGGCAAGGAGTCCGTAGGCCAAGTGACCCTTGAAACTGCGCCGGAGACTGATGAGGGCTACGCCTACGAAATCACTCTGAAATATGCAGCAGCCAACAAGACGAGCGGCGAGGGTGGCAGAATCATATTGGCTAGGCCCAAGTATAATTCCACACTGACCATACTAAGGCTCGGGATCGACGGCAACCTTCAGGCCTACACTTACTATGACAAGGTGAACTACCGGGCTTGGGAGGTCACCTTCTCCCTCTTCTCTCAAGACGGGGACTGGGACACCGAGTGCCAATTGCCTAGCCGGTGTGGGAACTTTGGGCTCTGCGCGAACAGCCAGTGTGTGGCATGCCCGTCGGCCAATGGGCTTTTGGGCTGGAGCGAGAGCTGCGCGCCGCCGAGGGTCACGAGCTGTCAACCGGGCTACTTCGGCTACTACAAGCTGGCTGGGGTGGACCATTTCCTGAGCAAGTACACGAAGGGTGAAGGGCCGATGAAGGAAGGGGATTGTGGGGGCAAGTGCAGCAAGGACTGCAAGTGCCTGGGTTATTTCTACAACCAAGAGACTTCTCGATGCTGGATCGCTTACGAGCTCAAGACACTGATCAAGGTCGCTAATTCCACGCACGTGGGCTACATCAAAGTGCCCAAGAAATAAGTCTAGAGTCTTGTTTCGTTTTTCTTCCCCTTGTCAGAGCTTGTGTTCTGTTCTTGTTCTGCGTTTTTTTTATATTTTCGGAGCAACTTCTTTTGTTGTGGTATCCCCTTTGTATGAGAATGATGAAGCTTTTCTCTTACTTCTGTGCTTGTTTAGTTTCTCCTCATGATGCAACATGACGAGTGAATCATAATATTGGCAAAGTTTTATCCCCAAAATATTTTATTCCATTAAAATTAATTCTACGATTCTCAGTCGGATGGACAAATGCAGGTCATCATAACGACCTTAAATCCCATGTAATGAAGGGTTAAAATCGAGACCGCAACAGATCCATCTTTTCGCTTGCGAGTCGCTGAAAGTATCAAACAAGTTAGCGGGAGCACATCCTCCCTTACCATGGCCTTCGGTCGCCCACTGCCTTAATGCATCCCACATAATTATCTCTATCTGCAAAATCAGACATTTCGTCATTGTTTCTGAAGTTGTACGTATTAAATGCAGTGAAGAAATATCTTCTGAAGTTCCTCTATATATATGCCTCAGCTTAGGCAAAATCCGATTTACGTGGACTTGGTCAACAAGTCGGAGACTTTCATCATGTGAACTGCAAGAAATCTGGCTGTGGTTATAATTGATCTGCAAATCAAAGTTCAAAGTGCGAATCTCCCCACAGTGGATGGGTCTGTTTTTCTTTTCTTTTCTTTTAGTGAATTACACAAAACAAAAAATTGAGTTAGAACATATCAAAAAATTGAAGGGAAAAAGACATTAGAAATTTCTTAACTTTCGTACGGCTTTCATTTTTGTGCCAAAACTTCCATTGAATCAATTAATGCTATAAAAAAATTATCACTTAAGTGTCCTCTTCATTTTTGAATGTCAAAATTCAACGTGACAATATTTTATGGTAAATATGTTTATGTTGTTCACTAGAGATACCCAAATCAGCAAAAACCACAAAGAAATGACGTCATTTTAGCTCTATTGATTAAAAAAAAAATTGCTAATTCCAAGCTAAACCCGAATCACAAGGAAGAAGAATCGAAGCCAATGTAGACAAGCAATAATCAATCTGCCCATCTAGAGAAAAATAAAATGATCTCTCGGCCAATTTCAATTCAATTTTCCTACGTTGTTCTTGGAGATGGAAAAACCACTTTTCAATGGAGATTCTCATTTCATGAGCACGAACCGAGATGGATGAATGAAAATGCAATCAAACCGATTCATGAGTAAAAACAAAGTGACAAAAGGTGAAACAAAAATTACCAACACTTCTAGTGAATCTAGAAACAAATTTGAAAGAGGCGATGGGAGCAAAATTTCTTATCTTATTCCAAAAAAAAAAAAAAAAAAAACCCTGAACTCTAATTGCTCAAATTGGGGAAAGATTACCTTCTAAAATTTGCAATGGAGAGTACGAACAGAAGATCGGCTCATAATCGCTTAAGGGGAAACAAATGCGGACAGGCCATGTCATTGATTTTGTCAAAAAAAAAAACTTGAATGCGATTCCTCTCAATTTGTTTCATAAACTCGGCTCCAACTTCTCTCTGCAACACATCGTAGAGGAGGTTGCTGAGCAAATTGCAGTCATCGTTGGACATCCAGAACGCGATCTACTCGTCTATGTCATCGTTAGTGCACCAGTAAGAGCAGCAGAGAGAAGCACCGAGTATAATAACAAAAAAAGCATATCGAGATCACCCAAAGAGGGAAAGAAGAGGGAAGGAGAGAGATAAAAGGTCGTTGTTGTAGTTCCATGTCTCCTTCATTTTCCGCTTTGGACTTGAATTTATTTTAAATTAGCCACATCAAACTTAAAAATTTATTTAAAAAGTCTCCTAAAACAAATTGCTAGAGTTTGTCGCTGGAGGCACTTAAATTGTTGTTTTCTCTTTGAATTGGCACTTAAGTGATACGACAAAAAGTTTTGACATCAAAATGAATATTGTATGAAAGTTGTGACATTTTTTTTCCTCGAGAATTGGATATTATTATCAACAATGACCAGCTCCAAAATACCAAACCAATTTTGGCACAAAGAAGAATTATGAACCTATGCTCGGCTCAGCACTACCGTATTTAAAGAAATGCTAAAAAACGGAGATATTTCTTCTCTGTATATAACTAAATTTGTTAAATCGACTTTAATGGTTTCCATATTTGCACAATTTTATTCAACTTAATTATTTTCCTATCATGGTTTTGCATGAAATTTTTAGTTATTGCTCTTTAGAAAATAAAAACTAGTCTCTTCTTTATCATTACTCTTACTCTTATAACAACTCATCTAGTTTTCATCCCTACTATCTTAAAAGCTCAATTTCCTTGGTGAATTTTTTTATGTTTTTCATGAGATAAATACGTCAAAAGTCCTAAAACTTGTTGTGAAAATTCAATCAAGTTCCGAAACTTTTAGAAAGTATAATCAAGTTCTAAAACTTATCAAATTAATACAATCGAGTCTTTTTATTAACTCCATTCAATTTTGCTAACGAAATATGCTAACGTCATTTTCTGTTATTCCTTTTCTAAGACATGTGCCGCTGATGGGGCACCTACCAAGCGCTACATTAGGAAAAAAAAAATTAAAAAGAAACACAAAATAAATAAAATTAAGAAAATAAAAAAGCTAAAAGTTATTTAAAAGAAAAGAAGAAAAAAAGAGAGAGAGAGAAGATGTGAGCAGACCCTCACCTGCGGTCGATTTAGCAGTGGAGCCCTAGTAAACGATATCAACGTGAAATCTTTATATAAAGAAATAAAAAGAAAAGAAAGGAGTCTCAACCCCACCAGAGGATATTTCATTGGCATTGACCGACTCTCTTGCCCCCATCGGAAGATATTTCCTACGTGATGCAAAAGAAGACTCTATCCGTCTTCTTCCTCTTCCTCCAATTTGCATATCCATTGTTCACCACCCAAACTCCAACTTGTCCCAACTTGCAATGAACCAAACTTGCAGCAATGAACAATTTAATGAGGCGGCTCCATGTTCATTAATTGATCAATGGGTTTGACAGAATCCAATGTCTAAAGCTGATCACCACCAGGTGGGTCAATAAAAGAGGCCAAAGACTCTCATCACTTCATCCTCAAGCCCTCGTAGAAGCAGAGGACTCCTACATTGGCCATCACGTGCCAAGATCAAACTATAATGACCCAAACATGTCTTTATTACTGTTGAAATAGTTTGTTATCTTGAAAAGAGGTGACTTTTGATTATGAAAAGAAATAATTATTGACATGAAGAGAAGTGATGATTGATCGTGAAAAGTGGTGATGGTGAAGATAAAATACCTATTTCTAAGAGATGCGTTGATTAGTGTTTATTGATAGCACCGAATCATACATTATTCATCACAATTGTTGAAGGATCACTAGTCATCACAACTACTCAAGGATCACAGTTGTTCAAAGCAATAACTTCTTTGTAACTCTCTCTTCTTGTTTTTTCATACACACAACTTTAATAACAAATTCAAGGTGAATTTTCAAGAGAGAAATTAAGTAATTGTTGGACTAGTTTCTCAGCGACTTTGATATATCCTGAAGGTATATTTGTTCTAAACCTGACAATAAACAATAGTGGAGCAAATAATACCTTAAGGACAATGGTCTCATTACACATCAAAGCTTCAAAGATATATAACTACTACTCTATCTTAATTAGCAATCAAGTTTCACCAACACCCTTAAAGTACTATTATTTTCATGAAGATGGAGATTGTGGTTGCATCAAGTGTTCACAATCTTGATAAATAAGTATCAATGAAACTTTTGTTTCCGTTTATATGCTTGAGTCATCCACCTTGTGGCACAATAGATTATCTACATGTGAGCTATAATACTTTGAAATTTATGAATAAAAGTGATATAATATCATGTAATAATCTTGATAGAAAGGGATGATGAAAGGAGGTGCCAAGAAAGGATTCTTAATGCTCTGTCAGATCATCTATATGAAAATTTTCAATCTTACACAAATTCCTGAGATTTTTGGAATGCATCGGAGACTAAATGCAATACTACAAACAAGGTACCGGTAGATTTACTATTCTGAAAAATTTTGAATTTGCCATCAATTTTTGCTTACTTATGGTCTATTCTATTAAATTGGAAGGATATTTGTCGGTAGGATAACTAACACAATTGATAACAAGTTGACATTTAGATGAGTTTTCAAGCTTGCAAATGGTGCTGTCTCTTGAGTATCAAAGAAGTAAATACGTATCGCTCATTCAGCGATGGCAGCACTATAGGTGGCTAAGCTATTGGCCACATTTGCATTGCGATAGTAAGGCAAGAATGTCTAGGCATATAATAAAATATATAATGAAAATCTAAACATTGGTCTGTAACATGAGTATGTTTGATAATTAATTACTAGCGAATTGTTCCAGTAATTTATGTTAGTTGGAGTAGCTTATAGTATCAAAGGAAAAGACGGCAGCATATCCTCCCTCTCCGTGGCCTTAGGTAGTTCGTAGCATTAAGTACTTGAGTAATGACACAACGGCTTCCGATACAATTATTTCAATCGACAACATCAGACACGTCTCATCATTTTTTAACCTACGTATTAAATGCAGCCAAGAAATTTCTTCTGAGGTTCCACCACTTTATTTGCCTCGGCTTAGGCAAAACCCGATTTACATGGACACGATCAATCGAGGTTTTCGATCATGTGAACCCCATAAAATTTAACTGCTGCAAGTTTATCCGATGATGAATCATCTGCTTTTAAGTCAAAGTCTCTGATCATGTTAATTGCAGGAAATCCAATAGTGCTTTGTATTTGATCATGAGAACACGGTTGAAATAAGAATCTCCGCATAATGGACCGGTCTGCTTTTCTTTTCTTTTCTTTTTTCAAGCGGACTACCCAAAGCGAAAAATTGAGTTAGAACGTGTCAAGAAATTGGATATAACTATCCAGCAATATTGTAGCGCAATGAACAATCGTGTTCGGGTGCTGAACTCAGCATAACCATATTTAAAAGAAATGCTGAAGCGTATTCAAACATCCGTGGGATATTTTGTTTAGTAAGTTTTTAGCTTCACATATTTATATCTCTTCCTAACACATTTATTTTTAAATTGCTAAGATTCAATGAATTCATTGTGGTCCGTACTACGCAGGATTGCTAGTGGTGATCCGGAATGGTCAAAAGGAGCGTCTCCAGGACCAATGGGGTCCCTTGATTTAGCTTATGTATATATTGGAGGTGATAAAAGACGCCAATGTTGACTTTTGGTCAAAACCTGAGCTGCCCATGAAAGTTATCCATCCATATATCGTTCACATCGTCCGACGAGCAATGAAATTAGTATGCCACTTTATCACATTTCCTCTTGATGACGTCACGACGATATATCATATATAATGAAATATCATCCGGACCTACTACATTTTGTTTGGAACGTAGATTTATACAATTACCTTGATCATTTTTAAAATATTTTCATTGGATGATATTTATAATCTCGATCGATGATTTTTATAATGAGAACACACGACTTAATTGAGAAAATTCATGGTCCACATGATAACATAAAGTTAAAGAAAATTCAAGTCTAAATTGCTTATATTTGGTTATAGTTTGAAATCGATATGTAGTGTCAATCTTGTAAAATTTAGTCAACTTTGGACTAATGCTAAACATGGAAATATATTATAATGTATAGGCAAATAATGGCTTGAATAAATTTAAACTCCAGACCTTCTACTTCAATATTATATAAAATTTTGTGGATTTATGCTTTATATAGAATTTTTCATAAGGAAATAAAAATAAAATGAAGAAGAAGAAGAAGAAAAGTTTCATCTGTTACCAATTGAGTTAATCCAATTAATTTTGGCTAGAATTCATAGACATGAATGTTGGCAATTTTTCGTGGCACGAATGATGTTGACGTGGACAATTTTCAAAACTATTTTAATATTTTTTTTTTTTTTTTCTTATTTCCTTCTCTTTTTCTTTTCACTTGTGGCTGGCGAGAGTCATTGCTAGCCACTTGCGAGGGGAGTGACACCCTTGCTAGCTGTGGGCAAGGCTGCCTTCACCCTCAACCGATAAGGTTTCGGTAGCCCTCACCAACCTCTATTGAAAAGAAAAAAAAACAAAGAAGGAAAAGAGAAAGAATATTAAAATTTTGATAATATATTAAAATATTATTAGAATTTGTCCATGTTAGCCCTAGCCGTGTCACATAGGATGACCGATATCCATATCAGCGAATTGTGGCCAAAATTAACTGATGAACTTAATTGACAAAATGTTAAAAAAGATTTAGGACTTAATGAGCAAAATTAAAATGTTTAGAACTAAATTGATAAAAGTGCAATAAATTTAAATTTTTTAGATAATTTCCCCCAACCTAGGATGCTCATTACATTTCAATTTTTCACTGCCCAACTCCAACTTGTCCCACTTGCAAGAACCAAAAGATGCTTCTTGGGGCTTCTCTTGGCACCATGAAGTCACTGAATTAATTACCCAGTAAATAGATCAGACCCGGATGTGGTTGTGCAGCCCTGCGCTCTTTAATGAATCCTCTTCAATTTATCACCCTCTGTCAAAATAACTATGGGATAAATGTTGTGCTATATTAAAGATAATTAGGATAACTCCCTCGATTCTCTATCTCTAGAGATTGTCTAAATAGGTCACTGTATTTTTCATCATGGTACATAGAAAACACATAAAATTTACACAATTCTCTCTTTCGTGTATTTCTTATCTTGATATTAGAGCTTTGAAGATTCTAAATAAATTTTGAATATATCGTTAGTACCCGGTGCGCACCCAAGTAAACACCTTGAGCACTCCAAAGGGTCACTTTGCTTCTCGTGTCATTATTTTTCAATTACTACTAATATTTTTATCATTAAAAAAATCATGCGAGGGACGACATTGCAGACCGACTAAATCATCAAATTAAAGATGGATAGGACTGTTTGTATAAATATATATTTATATTTGGGGCGTATGCTCAATTCTTTCTTTATTTAATCTATAGAAGCAAAACATGCATGAGGTCAAAGAAGAATGATTCTACCTTCTATGGATGAAGCTTTATCTAATTTTTAATCAATGGGGCAGCTTGTGCCACTCTTCCAACATGGAAGGGGGAGACGGGGTGTTCAAATCTCCACTTTCTTAAGGGGTTGGGATGGGGACGATATAGTTTCAGGTGTGAGTTTCGACCCTACAAGGAGGCAGGATAAAAGTCTGAGAGTGATAGTTAAAGTAGGAATAGAGTAGGACCGACTAAAAAAGAAAAAATCAATGGGTGCGGCCCCATGTTCATTTATTGGCCAATTGTCTTGACAGATCACACTCTCTAAAGCCGATCGCCACCAACTTGGTCAATAAAAGAGGCTAAAGACTCTCATCACTTTATCCTCAAGCTCTACGTCTACTACAAATAGGAAACCCCACCAAGTTGGTCAATAAAAGAGGCCAAAGGCTCTCATCACTTTATCCTCAAGCACTAC
Organism: Eucalyptus grandis; assembly: GCF_016545825.1. Taxonomy (NCBI): domain Eukaryota; kingdom Viridiplantae; phylum Streptophyta; class Magnoliopsida; order Myrtales; family Myrtaceae; genus Eucalyptus; species Eucalyptus grandis. The sequence continues at coordinate 14,552,891 of NC_052617.1, read as the reverse complement.
TTCTACTACAAATAGGAAACCCCATCAATGCCCATCGCATGCCAATTGCCAAAGACCAAACAATAGTATCCAAGTATGTCTTCATCGCTGTCTCTACTACACTTTCTTCTCTTGCTCTCACTTTCATTCCTAGCTCAAGCTATTGTCCCTCCCTCCGCTCAGTTCAAGTTCGTCAATGAAGGCGAGTTTGGGCCTTACATTGTCGAGTATGATGGCAATTACCGGCTCACCAGCATCGGCAATGCCGTGTTCCATATATGCTTCTACAACACCACTCCCAATGCTTTCACATTGGCCCTGAGGATGGCCTCACATCGGTCCGAGTCACTCTTCCGCTGGGTATGGGAGGCCAACCGGGGCAACCCGGTCCGCGAGAATGCGACCTTCGCGCTCGGGGGTGACGGAAACCTTGTCCTAGCAGACGCCGATGGCCGAGTGGCATGGCAATCGCACACTGCCAAAAAAGGTGTCGTTGGGCTTAAATTGCTCCCCAATGGCAACATGGTCCTCCATGACTCCAAGGGCAATTTCGTGTGGCAAAGCTTCGACTCGCCTACGGACACCCTCCTTGTGGGCCAGTCCCTACGGGTTGGGGCGGTGAGCAAGCTTGTGAGCAGAGCCTCTGAGAAGGACAACTCCAATGGGCCTTATAGCCTGGTGATTGAGCCTAAGCAATTGTCCCTCTACTACACAAGCAAGAACTCCCCAAAGCCGCTCCTCTACTACACATTTGGACAACACATGTACCTCGCCGACGGGTCGCTCGCCCAAGTGACCCTCGACAGCAGGTCGGAGACCCTCGACGGCTCCATCTATGACATCATTTTAAAATACGTGGTGGCCAACAAAACGAGCGGTGACGGGCTCATATTGCGCCGGCCCAAATATAATTCCACACTGACCATACTCAGGCTTGGGACTGACGGCAACCTTCAGGCCTACACTTACTATCACATGACAGACTACATGTGGGCATGGGACGTCACATTCTCTCTCTTCTCTCAGGATGGGAGATGGGAGACCCAATGCCAATTGCCTAGCCGGTGCGGGAACTTCGGGCTTTGTATGGACAGCCAGTGCGTGGCATGCCCGTCGGCCCACGGGCTTTTGGGCTGGAGCAAGAGCTGTGCACCGCCGAAAGTCACGAGCTGTCGGCCTGGAGACTTTAGCTACTACAAGCTGGCTGGGGTGGACCATTTCCTGAGCAAGTACACGAAGGGTGAAGGGCCGATGAAGGAGGGGGATTGTCGGGGCAAGTGCAACAAGGACTGCAAGTGCTTAGGTTATTTCTACAACCAAGAGACTTCTCGGTGTTGGATCGCTTATGAGCTCAAGACGCTGACCAAGGTCGCTAATTCCACGCACGTGGGCTACATCAAAGTGCCCAAGAAATAAGTCTCGACTCTTGCGTTCTTTTCTTGTTCTTTGTTTTGTGCTTTTGTGGTATCCCCAAAAAAGCGAGAATGATGAAGCTTTTCTACTACTTCTGTGCTTTTTAGTTTCTCATTATGATGCAACATGTTGAGTGAATTATAATGTTGGCACAGTTATATCCCCAAAGTGTTTCATTCTATTAAAATTAATTAAAGGATTCTTAGTTGGGGGGACAATTATCGGTCATCTCAACAACCTTAATTCACATGTAATGAAGGGTCAAATTTGAGATTTTACAATATCTTCCCACCAGGGAGTCACCCAAAGTATCAAAGAAAAAAGCAAGAGCATATTTTTCCTCTCTAGGGCCTTTGGTTGTTCATCGCATCAACTTATAAGTAATGATGTAACTGCATCCCATATCACTATTTCGATATGCAACATCACACATTCAACGTTCTTTTTGAAGTTGTGCATATTGAATGCAGTGAAGAAAAATCTTGTCTAGTTCCATAAATTTATGTGCCTCAACTTAAGCCAAATCTCGTGATATATATGGACTTTTGATTATGTGAATTGTACGAAATTCCACTGTGGTTGTATTTGATCTTTAGATCAAAATGTTTAATCAAAAAAATTGCTAAACCCAAATCAAAATGAAGAAGAATCGAAGCCAATGCAGGCAAGCACTAATCAAACTACCAATCCAAAGAAAACAAAAAGATCTCTCGGCCAATTTCAATTCAATTTTCTCTCATCGTTCTCCGTGATGGAAAAATCTCTTTTCAGTGGGAGATTCTCATTCCTTAAACACAAACCGGGAGGGATGAATGAAAACGCAATCAAACCGATTCATGAGTAAAAACAAAGCGACAAAAGGTGAAACAAGAAGAATTGCAATCAAACCGGGAGCCTAGTAAAGGCTCGAAGTCCTCCAAGAGGAGGTAAGTCTTCTCTGCCTCGGTTTTTTGGATGTTTTTTGGCTTTTGGAATATAAGGGGTATTAATGATCCGCTGAGGCGTGCGGAGCTTAGGCGTTTTGTTGCGGCTAACAAGTTATGTTATATCGGTTTGATCGAAACGAAAGTCCTCGAAGATCTTTTTGATTCTATCTCGTCCACCCTTATTAGGGGTTGGAGTTGGGTTGCTAATTATGATTGCTCCCCTCGGGAGAGGATTTGGGTTGGTTGGAATCCTGATATTGTCTCATATTGTCCTATTTCCATTTCTGACCAAGTGATTCATGGCTGTCTCAAGTGTAAGCTGACTGGGCTTAGTTGTTCTGTTTCTGCTGTATACGGAGAGCATTCTTTTGTTCGGCGTAGGCCTCTGTGGTCAGATCTCCAGCACTATGATGAGATATTTCAGGAAGTGGCCTGGGTGGTTGGGGGCGATTTTAATGCAATTAAAGATCCCTCGGACCGTGTCGGAGGTTCTACTAATTGGATTCCCTATTTTGACGAATTTGCTCAATGTCTGGATCGTGCCCGCGCGGACCTTAGATTTGTCGGTTTTCGGTACACTTGGTCCACATCGTCGGTAATTCTAGGAAGATGAGGAAGATAGACAGAGTGTTAGTTAACAACAAGTGGAATCTAGACTTTTCCTTCTCTGAGGCAGCTTTCTTTAGCCCGGGTATATCCGACCACACTCCGATGGTGGTTAGAGTTACTCATCCGCCTCGTACAAGGAAGCCTTTCAAATATTTTCATTTCTGGGAGAACCATCCGGATTTCAAGTCCATTGTTAGGCAGGTTTGGGATACTCCAGTGAGAGGGGTTCCCATATTCCAATTAGTTTCTAAGCTCAAGATGTTGAAGGCCCGTCTTAAGACTCTTAATCGTGAAGTGTTTTCAGAAATCTCCGTTAGAGCGGCGGAAGCGGAAGCGACTCTATCTACCGTTCAGTCTAATCTCAATCGATCCAGGAGAATTCTGATCTTGCTTATATGGAAAGGCAATGTCGTCGTGAGTTTATTCAATTACGGAATCAAGAGGAGTCCTTTTACGGACAAAGTCCAGAATCCGGTGGTTAAAGGGGATAAAAACACCAAGTTTTCATCATTCGGTGAAAAGGAGACAGCTCTCTAATAGAATCCTATCCATCAAGGATTCGGTGGACGTATTTACGACCCTTTGACGATTCCTCGGGTGTTCATTGATTTCTTCTCATCTTTATTGTCTCCTCAAAGAGGCCTTGACAAAGCCGGCTGTGGAAGAGTTGAGGAGTGTTATCCGTCGGCCGCTACTTGATCACCGGGTTCGAGCCTTCAAGAGCGGTCTCGATGAAGTGATTAAATCCACTCTCTTCTCACTTGCAAAGGGGAGGGCCGGGACACGACGGGTTCTCTGTTGAATTTTTCAAATCTAATTGGGACATCGTTGGTTCCTCCGTTTTCTTTGGCTGTTAGGGATTTCTTCCAATCCGGGCGTCTTCTCAAAAAGAGGTAAATGCGACGATCCTTGCCTTTGGTGCCTAAAGTCCCTAATGCTAGTGGTGTATCGGATTTTAGACCAATTGCTTGCTGTAACACCATTTACAAGGTCATCACAAAGATCTTAGCTAATCGCTTAGCAATTTGTGTTAAATGACATTGTTGATCGGTCCCAAAATGCGTTTGTCAAAGGTAGGAGAATTAGAGACAACATTCTCCTTGCCCAAGAACTTTTGCGGGCTTCCATCTTCACCCATATCTCCCTAAGTGTGCGGTTAAGGTTGATTTCCATAAGGCCTATGATCTTGTTGATTGGGACTTCTTGGAAAGAGTTCTTCTTGCCTTTCGATTTCCGGTCAGCTTCATCAAGTTAGTAACGGCTGTGTCACCACTCCGTCCTTCTCCATAGCTATAAATGGAGATATCCCGGCTTTTTCCGGGGTAGGCGGGGTCTCGGCAAGGAGATCCAATGTCCCCTTATTTGTTTACATTGGTCATGGAAATTTTTTTGGCTGGCTTCACTTGGCGAATAGAGACTTTAAATATTTACGGAGGTGTAAACAAGTTCGGCTATCCCATTTGTTCTTTGCTGATGACGTTTTCCTCTTTTCGCCGGTTGGTCTTCGGTTTCTATGCTAAAAAGAGGGCTTGATATCTTCTCTTCATGGAGTGGGTTAGTTAGAATAAAAGTAAGAGTGAGATCTTTATCTCTGGTGGTAATCTCTCTATCCAGAAATAGAATATGTTGGGCTTTCGGGTTTAGGAAGGGAAACTTCCTGTCCGCTACTTAGGTGTTCCTATTATTTCCTCCGAGGTTGGGTAAAGCGGATTGTATTGCATTGACGGATCGGTTAACGTCTAGAATCCAATCGTGGGCACATCGGTTCCTATCATTCGCGGAAGACTACAACTAATCCGGTCGGTGCTTCACTCTATCCAATCCTTTTGGACTAGTGTATTTACCCTTCCCTCCTCCGTATTGGCGAATGTTGAAAGAATTATGAGGCAGTTCCTTTGGAAAGGAACGTCTCTAGGACGAGGGGGAGCTAGGGTGGCGTGGGAAGACATTTGCTTACCGAAATCTGAAGGAGGTCTGGGAATCAGGATTCTTAAAGTTTGCAATAGAGCTTCTATTCTAAAATTCATATGGTTCCTCTTCTCGACAAGGAATCACTTTGGTGTGTTGGATACATTCTATCTATTTAACTAAAAGGAACTTATGGTGTGTCCCAACCCGGAATGTGTTCTTGGTCCACGGAAGAAAATTCTCCAGCTCGGAGGTAACTTTCAAACCTCCTTTAGATGGCAAGTTGGGAATGGTTTATCGTGTCACTTTGGCATGACTATTGGCTACCTTGCGGCCCTCTCGATGCATTTGTGCCTCCTTCATTTAGAAGCTGACCTTTGTATCCGGATCATGCGTGGTTGCGGATCTAAGCACTCCGGTGGGCCAGCCTCTTAAAAAATTTTTGCTCGGTTAGGGTATTCCTTTTTGTGCTATCTTCGAGGCTAATAAGTTTATTTGGTGTGGCTCGTCTGGTTCCTTTTCGGTTGCAGCGGTTTCGAATTTGTCGGACCAAGGAAAGATCCGGTTAGATGGGCGTCCCTTATATGGGATGGATCCACGGCGCCCGATACCGGTTCATTCTTTGGCTTATTGTGAAGAAAGCGTCTCCCCACCCGAGGTTATGCTTCTATCCTATGGCCGAATTGACTATAGTGTTTGTGCGTTCATGGCGAAGTACCCGATTCCATAGACCATCTCTTCTTTGGTTGTCGTACCTCGGCTTCTACGGCCTTTTAAGGCTGCCAGGTGCAACCTACCGTGGAAAAATCGATGCTGGAATGAGGTGCTTCCTTGGGCTTTGAAGTTCCTTACGGGTAACGATTTCTACCACAAGATAGCTCGGTTTTCATTTGGAGCCCTTTGTCACCTCATATGGAAGAAGATAAATGCAATACTATTCAGGGGTGAATCCTTGGTGGTCCCTGCAAAAGACTCAAAAATCACCTCCTTAAGGTGGTAAGAGACAAAGCTGTCACTTATAGCAATGTTTTCCCTTCACCGAGGAACAAAAGACTTCAAAGAGGCTGGGGTTTAGATCCTGGGATTTTCTATAGTGATGCTCTTCCTTAGAAAGATTTGTTCCCATCTTCTTTCTGCTCCCGCATTCTCATTGTAGTCTGGAGGTTTGGCGGGATTAGGAGTCGGTTCTCTAGTTGGTGCTGGTTGTATCTTTCTTGTGGGTTGTTCCCTTGCCCCTTTTACAACGGATCCCTTCACTTTTGCCTTGGCTAAGAGTGTAGGTTATGGATCCGTTCTTTTGTCATTGGCAATCTCTTTTATATTATTATTACCTTTACAAAAAAAAAAAGGTGAAACAAGAATCTTTTAACACTTCAAGTGAATCTAGAAACAAATTTGAAAGGCATGAGTGGGGAAAATTTTCTTATTTTCTTCCCAATAAAACCCTAGACCCTTATTGCTCAAATTGGGGAAAAATTACCTTGTGAAATTCGTAGTGGAGAGAAAGAGTAGGAGAACCAGCTCATACTCATGTGAGGCAAAACACATATAGACAGGCTATGTCGTTGATGTTTTCCAAAAAAAAAAAAAAATGAAAGTGATTCCTTTCGATTTGTTCATGAAGTTGTCTCTCCACCTTATCTTTGCGTGGAGGTCGCTAAGCAATTTATAGTCATCGTGAGGCATTTGGAATGTGGTCTCTTCATCTATGTCTATTAAAATTGTCCTACATCGATTGTGGAAGAA